>NW_022145610.1:31988242-32090732 GCF_000002235.5 Strongylocentrotus purpuratus
TACTACTAATTTATGTTTATCAGAATGCAAACACAATCAACAGCTTCTAAATCTTAGCCTTGGCTTGGCTTCAAAAAATGAAAGTTCATGAATATGAAAATGAATTTTTAAATTCTTGTAAAAAATGTTAACCAAAACGACCACGGTTACCACACATTTTTCTCCATTACCGAATAGCATTACTGCCCCAAAGCAGCCCAATTATTAGTAGTCTAGGGTGTCTGAACGATTTTTCAATTATGGTTTGCATTCCACCATTATGGTTGGATAATTGAGAAGAAAAAAAAATCATCTATAGATCTATAACGGAAGAAAGCATTTCAGATTTCAACACTCACCGATATTTCTATCAAAAGATACAGCCTCCCAAAATGACCAAGCAAATATGGTAAGAAACTTTAAAAAGGAAATTTCATGTGCTTGATGTGGAATATATTTGATTTTAAGGCTACAAATGGCTCTCCATAATGTTTTAAACTTAGAGTTAAGTTTGACTTTAGAGCTTTGTCAACCCCCCCCCCCCCCCCACTGGTCTTCATAAAGTCTTCCATAATTGATGAAGTCAGTGATGGTTTTGAGTATTTGCTATATGAGAAAATGATTACACTATAACCCCCTCTGAGACTTGATGGAAGTACCAAATCGTTCACAAATTTTTATTTGAAACATTATGTTGCTATAATTATCCATTCCCTTTTAACCTCAGCATTCCAGCCCCTCGGCTGTTTTGTCTGATGCACAAGTACCGCTGGAAGAAAACATTTCAAATTTCAACACTCACCAATGTTTCTATCAAAAGATACAGCCTCCCAAAATGACCAAGCAAATATGGTAACTCAGTGTACTTTTTGTATTGATATATTGAAGTTAACGTGTCCCTTTTCTCTCACTTTTCACAGCCGAAAGCAAAGAAAGTCAAGGGGAAGAAGGTGGCTCCCACCCCTATGCTGCCAAGAAGTCGGTCCCTAAGAAGGTTGTCAACCCCCTTTTTGAGAAGAGGACAAGGAACTTTGGAATTGGTAAGCAAGAAATAACTTGCCAGTTACACTAATCCTTTATTTGCAACTTAATTCATAGAACAAGCAGTATTTACTCTTATGAAGGCTGTGATATGATTTGATGTTCAAGAAACTTAGCAGCTCCAAATTTGTATTAGTTTAGCATCATATTAAATTCACCTTTTCTTATACTTTTAACTGAACTTGAAAAGCTTTCTTATGACTGTGGTCTTGTGTTAATCGCTCTACTATGATGTATCAACAGAATTCTTCACCTGAGACAAATCATGAAGAGAAAAGCCAACCTTTTTAAAACTGAGTAGAGCATGAAAGGTTCATTTTCATTATTCAGTGGTGGGAAAGTATATAAAGAAAACAGTGGAGTGTTTAAGAAAAAGTTTTGCTCAGTGTGCCATTTTCAATCTTTAATTAATATTGGATAAAGTTGCAGAGTTGTGTGCACGGCACTTTGAAACATTTCTGTGTGTCTTGATTGAAAGAAATCAAGCTATGCTAAAGACAAGTCCACTACATTTGCCATTTTATGTCACATGCAAGCTGCAGTAGAACCATCAACCTGATACACACATACATACAGGACAAACTACCTTGGACTTGCCCCATAAACAGCCATAATTTGGTGCTGTCTATAAATTTGTAATGTTCATATTATATTTTTCTCTGATTCATAATCTCCCAGGCAATGAGGTCCAGCCCAAGAGGGACCTGTCCCGCTTTGTCCTCTGGCCCAAGTATGTACGCCTCCAGCGCCAGAAGGCTGTCCTTTACCAGCGTCTGAAGGTTCCTCCTTCCATCAACCAGTTCAGCCAGGCTCTCGATAGACAAACAGGTAAAATATCCTTTTCAATCGATTCTAATTCATGAAGATCTTATTTTTGACTCGGTGTTGATAGAGAAACGGGTAAAATATCATCTTCAATCCTGTTTTAATATCGATTTTAATTGATGAAGATCTTATTTGTTAATCTGTGTTTTGGATGGATCTAGAATTCATGCACCTTGTTTATCATGGCATGTTCATTTTCTGCGCTTATTTTCGAAGGGACTGATTGGCACTATGGGTGATGGGTAAATTCAGATGGCAGCCATAGGGTTTAGAGAATTGAAGTACATGTAGATGTTTCTATTTGGCATTCTTTTTTTAGTGTTTTCAGAGCCAAATGACATAACTATAATTTCATCATTCATTAACATTCGGAAACTGAGAAAAAGGTACAAAGTGAAAGAGTAGTAGTACTTAAATGTAACTTGATGTGATATTTTCAAATACCCTCAGGGGGGTGTTTCACAATTACAGATTTTCAGGCTACAAATGGCTCTCCATAATGTTTTAGACTTAAAGTTCGCCTTAGGATATTGTGAACCCGCCCCTAGTCTTCATAAAGTTTTCCATACTTAATCAAGTCAATGATGCTTTTGAGTATTTGCTATATGAGAAAGTGATTACAACATAACCCCCTCTGAGACTTGATGGAAGTACCAAATCGTCCAAATTTTTATTTGAAACATTATGTTGCTATAATTTGTGATTCCCTTTTAACCTATGCATTCCAGCTACACAGCTGTTTCGTCTGATGCACAAGTACCGCCCCGAGACCAAGCAGGAGAAGAAGGCCAGGCTCAGGGCCCGTGCCGAGGATCGCGTCAAGGGACGTGAAGAGGTTCCCACTAAGCGTGAAGCTCGCATCATGTCCGGTGTCAACACTGTCACCCGTTTGATCGAGTCCAAGAAAGCTCAGCTTGTTGCCATTGCTCATGATGTCGAACCCATCGAGGTTTGTGACTCCTTTCTTTTAATTTTCTTTGGAATTGATAGATGTACCATTCTTCATCTTAATGCAACACCAAGGTGGATTTTAAATGCTGTTTTGTCAAGAGTAGAGGTATGCCTCATTTCATAGAACTTATCGTTTGGGCTCCTGAATAGACCAGTTTATACATGTGTACTTTTAGCTGCCTCAACTGTTGCAATGATATAAGAAATTTTACTGTTTTAAAATTCTGCAAACCATATAAATCTGTCCATGTTATAGTTGAAAACATCTCTTCCGCAATGATGTAAGAATTTCTTCACCTGAAATAATTTCATGAAGATCACACATAGAGCTTTTTAAAACTGAGCGGAAGGAGATAAAAAAGAAAATAACTGATATCAAATATTAATGAAAAATACAACAATAATCAAAATTAAATAAATTATTATTGCCATGTTTCCCCCATTCTAGATCGTGATGTTCCTCCCAGCACTCTGCCGTAAGATGGGTGTTCCCTACTGCATCGTGAAGGGAAAGTCTCGGCTCGGTCAGGTGGTCCATCGCCGTAACGCAGCTTGCCTTGCGTTCACCCAGGTCAACCCCGAGGACAAGAGCGCCCTCTCCAAGCTGGTAGACACAGTCAGGACCAACTACAATGACAGATTTGAAGAGGTCAGTTTACCAGGCCTGATAATTACCCAAATTAAATCGGTTTCCAGATTTATATTTTTTTCATGATTCTTCCCTATTTTCCCCCAATATTCTTACTCAAAAGGAGGGGAATGTTGTTAGATGCCATTCCCCCCCCCCCAAAAAAAAATCCTCTCTTCTTTTTTTATTACTCAAGGGGGCGTGGTTGAGGGGGAAAAAACACATATTTTTTTGTAGTGCTCACTATTACCCGTGGTTTACTTATTTTGTTTTTCACGGGAAAGTAGACTGCAGCTAAAGAGTATAAAGTGAACTTAGACTTTTTTCTCTCCCTGTATAACTTGATTAGGGTGTGTAGGGGTAATGCTACACCGAGTTTCTCCTATTTCTGTGTTAGAAGAGCTGGAGATTCTGAAAGTACATGGGGTATGGCCTAAAACTTTAATACAGGGCACCCCATTAACATCCTGTACCGAGAACTCATGAGGCGATTTGTATTTTCCCCAAGATACATTGAATAATTAAGAGTGAATAGGACTTGGTACTCTGGACGTGAAAATTAGTTGGCTACTATTGGAAGAAAAAAAAACGAAGGAGGATGGGATTGGTAGAGGGAAGATGATATCTAAGGAAAGGTGCTATGATTAATGCTTGTGAGGAGTTATATGTGATAGCATACTATTGTGAATTACTCTCTTCTGCAATGATGTAAGAATTTCTTCACCTGAAATCATAACCTGAAGATAACAATCGAGCTTTTTAAAACTGAGCAGAAAGAGTACTTCATGAAGTAATATATGGTTGATGGTTTTATTCGAGAACATACATGTTGGTACGTACGATGCATTACTAAATGATAAATTGAGTGAAAAAAGAATGGGGGGGGGGGGAACTGATGCTCCTCACCACCTGAGGTTTAAATGGACCTTGTATGAGATGAGAGGTATTGGATTAGAATAACAATGAATGACTAGCTATTATTTGGGAGGATAGTTATTTGGTTGATAATGGCTGCTGGAGCTATAAGGCCTGAAAAAATAGATGTTGTATTGCCCTTTTCGACCGACCCATAAATCTTGAAATCTACGGTCCGCTTTTTAATTTTTTTGTTTACCGATTAAAAAAAAAGGAAAGAAGATTTCTGACCGACGAACCCAAATTTCTGACTGACCGACCAATGTTTTGACACCTAAAGGGCAATACAACATTATTTTTTTTAGGCCTAACTGTTGAGCTTTTAAAAATAATTTAACCTATAGGGAATTCGGGAATGATGTAACTTAACGTTAGATGTGCTGTTTTAAAGGGATCCGGTAACTTTGTCTCAGATTCTGAAATAAAATTTTGGATTTAGCTCATGATGCAATGATAATTATAAGCCTTTAGGTCAGTCAGGAACCCCGTGACTTTTGCAAGCCGATCGCCTGTCTGATTATCAAGATATTTATGATTGGAATTACAAATTTTGAAAACCGTTCGCCTGACGGTTTTCATAACACTACAGTCTATTGGGGAAAACGAGTATGGTAAAACCGGTCACTCAAAGATTTTTACTTTTTTGAGGCACTTCTTGATCGTTTTGAAGCGCAATTTTTTTAGGGCTTCAATATTACACCATATCACAGACACTGATAACACGTATGGCCGTGTATCTCATATTTAACATTGTTAAACGATCCCTTTAAGGTTGGAATATCATTGATATATTTACATTTTTTTTCTTCAAATCCCTCCCTTTCCAGATCCGTCGTCACTGGGGTGGTGGACAGGTGGGTAGCAAGAGCCAGGCCCGTATCGACAAGCTTGAGAAGCTCAAGTCTAAGGAGCTAGAAGCAAGGGCTTAAACCCATCCACACAGACAGACTGAATCAGTGGCAGCTCTCTCGCTGCTGTCATTGAAGAACATGTTGATAGCACATTCTCAGAATGCAAACTTCACATCCAGGCTATTTCAACGTTATTCGTATCGGTTTCATAACCCACTCAACAAACAAACAAACGGCACTCTCATTTTTGGACACCTTCCAAAACATCCTCGCTTTTTCTTGACTGAAAGCATGACAAAAGTACATCTCTGCTATGTAATAAGTATGGAATAAATGACCATTACAACAAATATTAAGATTATTGTTTGATATGTGCTGTATCTCAGTGTGAAGATGTTCATCTCCACTGCATGCATTTTGTTTTGGTGGTGGGAATAGTGGTGAGAAGGATGATGATGATCGTGATGATGGTGGTGATGGTGATGAGGATGAAGTTGGTAGTAATGATAATGGGGGCAGGAGCAATGAAGACGCTGGTGATGGTATTGGAGGTTGATAGGAACGAGTAATTGTGCTAGTAATGATGGTGATGATGATATTGATAATTGAATGCTGTAACCATAATTGTGATGGTGATGATAAGGCGTTAAAAAAAAAAAATGTTGCCCATTGTGACCGACCCCAAAATCTTGAAAACCTAGTAACCTACGGTTGGCTTTTTGATTAATTTTTTTTTTTTTTAAAACTATTTTTGTTAGAGAAAAAAATGTTTAATGAATAAAAAGTATGTATTCTTTTTAGTGAATTCGGATATAAATATATAAAATTATTCCCAAATTTTCACTTGTCTTCAGCCCTAGTTTCAAAATCCTGCTTGCGTAAACAAGTAGCCCCCGCCTCGTGTACATTGTATACCATGCACTGCACCAGCTAGAAACCATCGAGATTTGGGCGACGTTGATGGTTTTTAGTCGCGGTCGCTATTTTGAAGGGGAAAACAAAGGAAGATTTCCACCCGACCGACCCAGGTTCTGACACCTAAAGGGCAATACAACATCCCCCTTTTTTTTTTTAGGCCTAATGGAAGTGATAAAGACAGTATGAAGACGCTGAATATGATAACGGTAAACGACGATGGTATTAATGAGGATGCTTATGCTAATGGCAATGATGGTGGTGATGGTGAATGAAGCTTATAGGACGACTGACGAGTGGTGATGACTATGATGATGGTAATGGTAATTGATGCTGGTAACAATTGTGATAATGATGACAATAGATCAGATGATTAGGAGGATAAGACAATGACATAGATCAGGCCTGGCAAAGGTGACAATAATGTCAATGACTATAGTGATGGGGATGACAATAGTATACTGATGATAGTAAAGAGAATATTGATGGTACTGGTTAAAGTATGGTTTTACTAAGTAGGCGGAAGAACAATTGAGTGCTGAGAGGGGTTGCGTTATATTATATTTTTCTCTCCCTGTCTTTTCTCCCTCCAACCTCTCTCTCTCTCTCTCTCCTCTCTCTCTCTCTCTCTCTCTCTCCCTCTCGTTCTCCCTCCCTCCCCCCCTCTCTCTCTCTCTCTCTCTCTCTCCCTCTCGTTCTCCCTCCCTCCCCCCCCCCCCTCTCTCTCTCTCTCTCTCTCTCTCTCTATCTCTGCCTCTGTTCCTCATCTCTTCCCTTTTGGGTTATTCAATAAGGGGATCTGAGGGATACTCCATTCACTCAATCTACCTTGTTATTTTCTTTTTCTTTCTGTCTCTGCTTGTATGCTCCTCTTATCCCAGCTGATTGGATATATATTGTACTCTTTTTCTTGTAACTTGTCAATCCGCCCTTTGTTTAGAATGACCTTACCTACAAGAGTTTCTTTTCAATATTCTTGAAAGTGTAACACATGCTGAGTAAGAATTAACAATAAATTTGTTGACTCGATGCAGTTCAGTTTGTTTGCGCTTAATTTTGCTTTTATTATAATTATATTATATATTATTCAAAATTCATTTAGATCTCCATACATTATGTTATATTTCCACTGATTTATCGAATGCAACAAATTATTCATCAATTGGTTATTAAACTATGGATTCGAAGCGTTTAGAACCAGGAAGATTCAGTATAATCCAGTTAAAATTGGCAATTATGCAATAAGAATATTATAGTGTATATGATTTATATACATCATCAAATATGACGACATCTGAAATTGTACTGAATTGAATCAGTTTAACCAAATAAGGTGAAACAATATTTAAATATTGAAATTTGGAAAGACAAGGAAGTTGTGCTAAAAAGATGCAATTTGTCCAATTTGTAACAAAAACAACTGAAAAAGTTCATGAAAGTACTTGTCATTTTTATATTTCTTCTTCACTATATAATGTTCCGACAATAGATTTTACCTTCCATTGGCTTTTAACCCAAATCATTCAGGCATTCTGTGAACTTTCGTGGTTTACTCTCTTGACAGAAGTACATGTATATAGACCCTACCTTTGAATATAATTTGTATCGTTATTAATCATCTCTTCTTAGGTAAACACTGCAATTCTTCCCATTTTTACGAACGGGTGGCTACAAAGCAACGAAATTTACACAAGGCCATACTTATAAGCGGAGGGCCAAAGTCAGAAAAGAGGGGTTTGCCTGCCATTCTCACACAAACTAAGCACACCATGTTTATGCGAAAGATTTTTTTCATAACACACAATATTTCACTGTTTTTTTTTTTGTTTAATTTGCAGCGAACACCTCTAAATCGGGGGGGGGGGGGGGGGGGGGAGTGTCCCCAAAATCGGCCTTTTTGACGAAAAATAGTATTTTGTAAAAAATATTTTAAGGCAATCTTGAATCACCATGAGTTTGATGTCATATGAAATATAATTGAATTATCAACATTTTGATACCAATTTAAAAAGAATAGGAGTTGATTGACATCACAAATAGTTTGTATGGTAGTGGCGAATAAATCGAAACCTAGCATGATATTTGACTTTGGCCCTCCGCCTAATAATAGGTCGGACAGCGAAAAATGAATTAGTAAATACCATTCATTTTGCCACCAAGCTTTCAACAAGCTCGTACCTCGGTCACACCGACTATAGAGTCGTAGTTGAATTGAATTGAATTGAAATCTTTATTTATACACGGTTAAAAGAGCCCAAACATTTACAAGCCTGATTTCCATTGGCGCCGTGTGAAACAATGTAAATACATCAAATAAACATAAAATGACAATGGTACATCAAATGACATTTAAAACAAACAAGAAATAACAGGATCAAAATAAATATTATTATAAAAAAATAGAATAGTACTGCCGGAAAAGTATATTTATATGAATAACAATAATCATGAGTGGCCAAACAAGAGCACTGTTAATATACTTCAAATTCAAATCGGTTATAAGAATTGTTACTAGTGCATATATACTGCCGGAAATGATATAACAAAATTAAAAAGGTGTGACGCTGGGAAGCGTTATTTTTTCGGCGGCACAGATTGGGGTTAGGTGCGTGTTGAGCCTATGGGAAAGTTTAGGGTTAGGGTTAGGGTTAAATCAAGACCTCTTTTTATACAAAAAGCCCCAATCTGTGCCGCAGAAAAAAATGACGCCGCCGGGAAGTAATCATAATTATGTTATGCCTATTCACTTTTCTTTGCTTTTCTGGAGGTCAGATGCTCTTTGTCTTGAAAATTGGTGGACCTTTCGATGTATATCATTTTAGTCCTGAAGTGACCATACTCTTGTCACTTGCATGGTTTCGCCTTTTTTCATAATATTTGAATATTACTACCAATATAAAGGTGGCGCCATTGACAATTGCTAAGGCGAGATAAGCTGCGTTGAATCCCATTGTATCTGCGATGAGACCTGTCAAAGGAATACAACACAATTTAGTCAACCATGCAATAGGTCGCGTTATACATATACAATTGAATTGGTGCTCCTTTATTATCATGGGATTTGTATTTGGTTGGAAATGAATGAATATAAATAAATTCGACCTAAATGAAACGAAATGAAGTGAAATAAATATTTTGCACTAGCCTTGATCTATATCTATTCTAAGTAGATCGAAGGGTTATTATCATCATTACTATTATTATTACTATTACTAGGCCTACATGTGCTACTATTACGATTTTTATCATTATTATTAGCATCACCGTCATCATCGCTATCATTATTGTTTTAAATATGAAATTTGAAAGCGCATAAGCAAACTACGACTTAGTTTGTAAAGAAAAAAACCCGAAATAGTCTTTTAAAGTGAGAATATTCAGTTCCATTATACTATAATAAACCAAATTATATATTCAATTCAATTCAATGTTTTACCTTGTCTGGTCTTACTGAGGAAAACCTAAATGGGATTTTTTTTTAATGGGGGGGGGGGGGTTGCAGAGGGAGGTCCAAGCGTCTTCCCCCTCCTTTTCCCTTTCCATTTCTCTCTTTTAGTTTGGCTTTTTCTTTCATCATGTTCAATTAAGTCATACAGGGTATATTAGGTTTCACTTTGTTAGGAGACATACGAAATCAGAGGCAAAGTCGACTATTTGGGAGGTAGAGATGAGAAAGAGGGGGGGGGGGGAGGGTGGGGGCAGTAAACACAAAATTATAAATATCATGTTCTAATCGCACCTGAAGTATGTAATTAACGTATACATTAATTCATCTACTCCATAGGCCTACCCGCTTTATCATTCCACTACCATTATACGTGTATTAATACAAAAAGGGAACAGTTTTCGCAAGAGAGTTTTAAAAATTCTGCGCCAGAAAAATTTAGGGGTTTTATTTTTCACAAAAATTTGTCAACTTTATGGAAGAAAAAAAAAAGGTTAAAAAACATTGATAATCAGTAATTTTGTGGGTACAGATCTTTTCTTAATCTGGAAATATCTAAAGGATAAAGAATAGTAGTCATCAAAATTAACCTCTGCACGGGCAGTAGTTTCTTAGACAATTCTTGGGGCCGGGGCAGATCTATCCAAAGTTGTTCGGAGTTGGATGGATTTTCACTGGTAGTTGTCCACGAGTTGTCGTTCTGCAGAGGATTCTTTTGGGATATTTATTCGGGGTGGAGGGGATAGTTAAAAGTCCAGAGTTAGTTGGCAGGGATAGTTTTAATAGGTGAGACTTATCAGGTGGATAGTTTTCCAGAGGGTAGTAATTTTGTCAACTGGTAGTTTGGGGTAATTGCATCGGTGTAATTTAAGGATGGGTTGCTAATAGGGACTTTTTGAGTTGCACGTCGACATCACACGTACCAGTCCACTATGTCGACGTGCAAATCGAAAAGTCCCTAATGTTAGAGGTCAGTTGGCAGGGGCAAGTGAGTTGTGCGGAGATAGTTTATCGGGGGGTAGTTTTCAAGAGGTAGTTGGGGTAGTTGTCTTGATGTAAATTACAAATGGGCTATATTAATGTTGGAGGATATTTATCAGGGGTGGGCGGTTGTTCGGGAGTAGTTGTTCAGGAGCTAGTTATCCAGGGTTAGTCAAGGAGTAAATTTGTTTCAGAAGTGTTACCTGAAATGGTTCCTCCTGCCAAAAACCCTGCACCATGCATCAGTTCGAGGGTCACGAAGAGGATATCAAAGTCTGCAGGCACCAACAAAAGTTCTGCTCCAAGGATAATCGGCAAAATGGCCATCCCTTCCAACGCGATTCCGGAGAGAAAGGAACAGACCAGCATCACCGGAAACTGGAGAGTAAAGACGTCGAGGAATTTTGAAAGTCCCTCCAGGATCACCAAGCAAAGGAAAACCGTGCTTGAATTCCCAGATTTCTTCATAACCAATCCAAGCGTGAGACGACTAATGAAGTTGGCAAAAGCAGATGTCAGGTTTAGAATGTTGACGTGGGTCAGTGACAGACCCATGTGAATGGCTCGTGGAACGAATAAGGAGCGCCATCCTACGATCTCCATGCCCACCACGAAGTACGCCACAAATAAGACCACCAGACAGGGCTCCCAAAGCCTTCTAAAGCTCTCAAAAATTATGGACAGTTTGTTGAAGCATTCGTAACTTCCTGGTATTCTATTGTGACTACTACTATCCTTCCCGGTTCTCATTTTTTCCGATGAAAAAGATCTTAGGGTTTGTTCTTCGATTTGAATCCTTGTCGCCCGATTGTTCGGTTTGGCGCAGTCCTTTGACCTGTAATCACTATGAAGACCTATCTCATCCTCAGAATACAGCCTTGGCCTTTCTTTTATTTGACTCTTTTGTAACTTTTTATTTCCTATAGATTCTTCGTCGTCTGTTGAATTGGGCGATGACTCCGAAAAATTTGAAGAATAATTATTGTCACTCGAGCTGTATACCCCAGTTTCCGTCCCGCTGTCTTCCGACATCGTATCTTCTTTTGTACTTTTTACATGAGCCCTTATTGAAGGTCCAATTGCGATAACGAATGGGATGATGTTTGCGGATAGCCCACCTAGTATCAACATAGCACCCCTCCAGTCGTAGATCAACTGCAGATATTCAGCTGCAATGGGTACAAAGATGGTTCCAAAGGCAAACCCGGATGTAGCTATCCCGTACATTACGTCGAATCGTTCCTCTGCAACCTCCTTGAGGACGATGACAGATGAGACGAAAACCAAAGAGCTACCAAGTCCTATCAAAGAACAAAATAATAATAATAGTCACAGGGATCAGATTCTGAAACAAAATCCTGGATATTGCTCATGCTGCAATGATAATTATAAACCTTTAGGTCAGTCAAGAACCCCATGACTTTTACAAGCCTATCGGCTGTCTGATTATCAAGATATTTATGATTGGAAATCGAAACCAAATTTTGCGTTTGCCAAACGGTTTCATAACACTACAGTCTATTGGGGAAAACGAGTATGGACAAACCGGTCACTCAAAGATTTTTTACTTTTTTGAGGCACTTCTTGATCAATTTGAAGCGCGATTTTTTTTAGGGCTTCAATATTATACCATAACAGTGCATCTCAGATTTAACATTGTTAAAGATAAACTTGAGTTCTGGTAATGCGATTGCATTGTGAAAGAAAAGGTGTGGAATGGATCAGAAAAGTTGATCATATAGCATGCAAGTATAATGGTGTGTAATGCAAGGTTCTGGAGTTATCAAAATCATCATAAATTTGGCAGAGTCTTGGTAAAGTAAAAAATACTGACACAGAAAGATGTATATGGGACAACACACATGGTGTCGGGGCTAGTACTACCCTGATTTCCTTATATTTCTATGCTCATTCCTCAGCCAGTATACATTTTCTTCCAAAATTGTTTGGCACATAACATTTATTTGTAATCTTGAACATTCAGTGTAAGTTTCGTTAGATTCTGTGAGAATTCATTTTCTTTTTTTACCAGACTCAAGTTTATCTTTAAACGATGCCTTTAAAAGCCTACTACGTGTCCAAGCGCTTTACTATTTTAATTAATATTATCCCGTGGTTATTGAATATAGTTGCTACTCCGCACATGCCGCTCCGCTCCCTGGGGAGTATTCCGGTCAGACGCCATTATACAAGCGCATGCGCACATACCAATCCAACCACGGTAATGTTCCTACTCTACCAGGTACCCATTTATCACCGAGGTGGAGAATGGCAAATGTAGATAAACTTGTCTTGCCAAAGGACATGAACAATCCGGTGACGTATCAACTAGAACACGACAGCTCTACCAAAATCACCATAATAATGATACATGATAAGAATAATAAATTCCATTATAAATCGGCTTCCGAATAGATACAAAGCGCATTAATATAATTAAAAAACATAAAACATACTCATTGTTCTGAGTACACAAAGGAATTAGAAAAAATATGTTGTAAAAAAACTACTTTGATGTTGTAAGATATTTTCAATCTCTCAGAATCACGCAGGGAAATAACAGGTTTGATGTGAGAATGAGAAAATTGTCTGGTACTACGTTACAGTGACATATCACCGATGCAGCCAATAAGAAAAGCACTGGGGGCGTTTCACAAAGCCCTTTTTTAATGACAAACATCAGTGACAAATCTGCTGATAACCAATCAGAAGCAAGGATTTTAGTAGCTTATAACAAAAAACTGTCATTAATTGTCACTGATGACAAGTTATGTGAAACGTCCTGATTAATGGTCCACGCAGAGCAGGACACGTACCCAATACAAATAATTAAAAGTAGCTTTGAAAAGGCAGAGAAGCTGCAGAAGACTCACTTGGACTGAAAATAAAAGTCGACAGGGGTGAATGAAAGCTTGCCTTCTTGAAAGGTTTGTAGAAGCATGGGCACCGTTTCACGAACCCGTGGTATAACAAGTTCACCGCCATCTCATTAAAACGTGTCTTTATAAATTATGTCTTATAATTATGCGAGTTTTAATTCCATGCACGCGTTTCAATGTGATGTCCTTGTTCTTGTATTTATGGCGGTTTCGTGAAACGTTGCCCAAAAACCACATGCCAAAGAAGCATTATATAAAACTAAAGAATGGATCGGATGTCTTACCCAATAAAGCAAAGCATAGACAAAATATCACCGGAGTCAAGGAAAGAGAAGAGAAAATCGTTCCACATGTTGTACAAATAGCTCCCACCATGATGATTAGTCTTGGGTTTCCCAGCTGTCGATATCCTAGAATCACGAATGGAGCTAGAAGACGAAATAATATATTAAATCATTTGAATAATGCCTGACGTATATTAAAGGTATATTACTCATATTGCACAGGAGGAGTAATTTCGATTGCGTTATCTTCCTGCAATGAGCCCGGCAAGGCAATATACCAGTTCTGGAGTCTTGAGTTTCTTGAGTTTGAGTTTATTAACAACAAAAATAATAACAAGTAAAACATAATGTATCAAGCATGATTACATAAAATATAACAATATAACACAAGATCGATAACATTACACATGAATTTTATAAACATTGTTTTACAAAGTATGTTGTAAACAAAATTAAAGGCACTGGCAGTGCCTTAAAAGGATGTCACACGTTGTGGTCCACGTTCTCGTCGTGCAAATCGAAAAGTCCTAATTGTTGTTAGGGAGGACCATGCATGCAGGTGGGACCAGGTAGACCAGGCTCCATAAACCCATTTATTTCGTAATGTTATCAAATATAATGCACACATTTATGTTAAAGGTACTATGTCCCTTATGCAGCCAACCTCAAATTCTGTAGAACTTTGCAGGAATTATGAATAATTATGTCTTGTATGTCCTATCTGTGAAATTTAAACGTTAGCAGTGTCCTAATATTCTAAATATGCAAGGAAACCCGTTTACTTGCTAGACTTCACTGTCATGCAGACACTATTGGGTGACTGACTGGCCTTTTTTCTTCTTTGGTAATAACATACATAAAATGAGCTGTAAAGGGTACATGAGCATTTGTCTACATCAATAACCCACTTCTTGTGATGGCCAAAATTAAACTGATTGAATCTTTGCGCAGAATAAAACGTATGACCATACGGTCGTCTGAAAATCAAGACTGTTACTTATTGGCTCTATAGCTCCTAAGTCGATTTGACAACAGTTGGTCGTTATTTTCCCACTTGAAGACATTTTCCAACCCCACCTTTTCATTTGTTGGGCCTGCATAATGGAACATAGTACTTTTAAAAAAGCGGCCTCGTTACAAATAATTATTTCATGTACCCGTTATGACTAATTGTATTTCAATAGTCAGAATGCTAATTGTATACATTAATCGTTTCTAGGTAACACAAACATTATTATACACTTAATCATAACAGGTGAATGAAATAATTTGTAACGAGGCACTTAGCAAGAATTTGTGCATTAAATTTGACTACATAACGAAATAAAAGGCTTGAAGGAGCCTAATAGGGACTTTTAGATTTGCGTGGACTGATACCTGTGACGTCCATTCAAGGCAGTGCATTAAAAGGACGTCGATCGTAGCAATCCACGTTGTCGTTCGGCAAATCTAAAAGTCCCTATTATCTACGACGCCAACTACGACGCCATTTACTCATTTTTACGGAATTTAAAAACAATCAAGGGGCCGATCCCCTCATCGTCACTCTTGATATATTTCGATTACCCGCCTGAACTTACCAAAGAAATAAACGAAGCCGATGGCGAACCCCGCCGCAAGCCCCAACTCGCTCGTAGTCAATCCCAAGTCCTCACAAAGCTCACTCTGGAAGATTCCCACTGATCTATCGATACCTCGCGAGAAACTCGTCATTAGGAAAATCAAAAATACTACCACAGCGTTCCGTCTTTTGACAAAACAACAAGCCATCTTTCGACTTTTATCCAGCTTGACAGCGTCATGAACTAAAGTTGTTATTCTAAATGACAAATGAAAGCCCTATCAAAAGTTACTTTCGAGAGTATCTATTCGTGGCAGTATATAACTACCAGAAAAGCACTGCTTGAGACTCAAGTTAGACCAGACAAGATTTTTTAATGAAGACGGGCTGGGACTGCAATGACCCAATATAGCCTTGCCATACTTTGTCTATCAAAAAGCACTGTTTTTTTTCTTTCAAAGAGGCAAGAGAGAATTATAAAGAAAAACAGTTCTTCCTAACCTTTTACGCTTGAAAGATGCATTCATGCAACTTCTTTGACAAAATTTCAGTCGCTGTAGGCCTTATCTATTAGGCTGTTCACACCGCAATGAGATAGCGCGGTCTTCTAGCGCGCGCTAGACCGCGCTCTCTCTCGTGGACCACCCCCAAGAAGTGCTCCAGTGGCACGCCGTTTTGGCTCGCCGTGGCTCGCTGTTGGGCGGACCGAAACGACGTTGTACCTTCCAAACCGCAGAGATAGCGCGGTCTAGCGCGCGCTATCTCTGCCGGTGTGAACAGCCTCTATGATTTCAAAGCAAAACATCACATTATGCCGAAGTCACTCCCCATCATTTGTTGTTTGTTTGCCATATCTTTGTCGTTCCCTTTATTATAGGACTCAAGTCGACCTACTAATAATAAGTAGTTCATCTTAAAGTCCAAAGATCAAACTCGATGAGTGAACATAACATAGTATACAAATATACACTGCCTTGAGAGATTCTGGTTAAAACTATGCGCAAGAGGTGACTCCAATAGTACTATTTGCTGAGGGGCGCAGCCCCGAAGCAAATGGTACTTTTGGAGTCTCCGAGGCCCATAGTTTAACCAGTACCTCGAATAGAAGGCATGGTATATTTGTTTTATATCCTGCATCACAAATTTATTAAAAAAAAAAAAAAATGTCAATTTTTATCTAAAAAGATTTAAAATATTTTGTTTTCATTAAATTAAGATTTGAAAAATAAAATTGATTCAATTCAAAAAAAAAAAATTCACATTTTTTTTTCAATTCCCAAATAGTAAACCAAATGCCCTGCTCTCATATAGTACTTTCTAAAAATAGGTCAAATATTTCTGGTCATGTGACGAGCTCTCAACCAATCAAAAGCCAACAAATTTTTGATGCAGGATATAAAAGAGAATAATGCCATCGATATGGGGAAGGTGTTGTAAAGAATGGCGTCATCTTCTTTGCCTGGAGCTACACCATTGATTCTTGAACATCGACGAAAGTTTTCCTCGCTTAAATAAATTTATGTCAGACTTAGGCTCATTCATACATCCTGAAGCCTACTAGAGTAACAGATAAACTTAATGAAACTATTAATATATGTAGCGAAAAAGATCATACATGGGTGTGTGTAAATGTATGTTTTTTGTAATAACATTATACGAGACTACCCCCGTGTCCACACACAATTTTTTTTTCTTGTATAGCTATCCCGAAACGTATACCGATTCGGGAAAGCCATACGATGAAATTGTGTGTTTGTATGCTTACTAACGATACGTCGTATAAAGAAACGTCGTATAACGAAACGCGGGTCTGGGCATCGATCGTTTCGAACTAGAACTCAATTGCAAACCCTTTGGCCCGAATTGCCAAAGGAGGATTGTCGACAAACCTAGGTTTATGTGCGTCATGAAACGCGTCATAATTATGACGCACAGAAACCTAGGTTTGTCGACAAACCTCCCTTGGGAATTCGAGCCTGCGAGCCGCAAAACATTTTGATCCCATGCTAGAAATCCGGAATCCCCCACTGTGGCAGACGTAAATTAAGAAATTAAAAATACGCCCTGCGGCTACCCTAACTATTATGTGACTGCTATGTATATGACCGTGAGAATGCTGCGGCGGCCCTATAACTATCATTGATATTGGCCGTAGATATTTTTGACCCCATGGCCGCCACGGCAAATGTAACCTAGGCATTATAGCTACAATGCTATTTTGTCATGATTAGGGTTATGATGTGTAACTGCACGGAGCCTATTCTGAAAACGATTTTATCGATTTTATCGACGTCATGTTAGGGAAAAACGATGTAAATTGTCATAACATACTGAAAATGCTCAGAAAAAAATTCCAATTGAAGCTTGGGCAGATGTATCTTTAAAGCCTCGGTCACAAATGCCATTACAAACTGCTACGAACGCCGTACGAACGATTTTCAGACAATGGAAATTCGGGAAGACAATGGAAAAACAGGGAGATTCGTACGAAATTATCGTTCGTACGAACCTTTGTGACCGTAGCATTAACTTTACGCAAACGAACCAGGCTTTGTGAAGACGTTTACCAATGAAATGACACTTTACCACCTACTGCGAGCACGCCAAGCGAAAGACTGTCTAGCCAAGAGAGAGAGAGAGAGAGAGAGGTCTGCTACTTATACACTACACTACATATAGCATGTACTTTTCCAGCCAACTCCTCGGACAAATTTTCTTTTTTACCCAAATCTATGTAAAAATAAAAAATCATACAATAAGGTTGGGTTAAAATTTTACCCAACTTTGGGGTAAAAAATTACACAACAACAAAGTAAACGAGTACCCAGGATGAGTTGGGTAAAAATTACCCAATGTTGTGTCAAAAAGGGAACATGGTTGTCGTTGGGTAACATTTTACCTTTTACATTGGGTCAAATATATTGCACATCAGTTGGGTAAAACATTAAACATTTGCTGGGTAAATTTTTACCCAACCACCCCTGTGTCAAATTTTACCCAACAAACATGCATGTTCCCTTTTTACCCTCGTAAAGTGTAACATTTTACCCAATATTGGGTATCTTTTTTTTTAGAGTGTAAGAAGAGTGTCAAAACGTGTTAGAAGAAGATGATGCATCAACGTACTGGGAGAAGTCCGTTGAACCTTTGCTTTGCCAAGGCCAGTTTGTGAAACTACTGACTCTGGAAGACGAAAACCTCACATGGAAATCCATAATGTACAATCTCACATGGAAATCCATAATGTACAATCTACCTAAGAGGGTATCAAGCTTTGTAACCAACTCATGTATTGACTCTTTACTATCATACGCAAATCTTTACAGGTGGGGAAAACGACCGACAAACAAGTGCCCTTTCTGCCCACTTACGGCTGGCACCCTTCACCACATTCTATCAAACTGTTCAACATTTCTTTATAGATACGAAGATAATATAGATAATATTCTTAGGTATATTTATCGAACTGTGAAAGAGTCTCTCCCTCACGAACAAGTTTATGCCGATATTCAGGGTTTCACCGTTGCGGGCGGAACCATCCCATCCCATATTTATGTAACTTCTCAACGCCCAGATCTCGTCGTTATTTGGGAATCAATGAAAGAAATGCTAATGATCGAACTAACAGTGCCCTTTGAGACAAACACCAATGCTGCTCACACGAGAAAGCTCGACCGGTACAAATAACTTGTGGCCGAAGTAAGAAACAAAGGTTACAGTGTGACATACCATGCTATTGAGATAGGAGCAAGGGGGCAAATAAATAGGGACAACACACATCGGCTAAAGTGGGTACTCAGGAAATGTTCAGAACCTCTTCTTTCAGAACATAAGTAGGTACGCAGTTGTGTCATCTTTTGTCATATTCAATGCAAGAAAAGAATCACAGTGGAAGGATGTGGAATACCTTGACCTCTAATTAACACTCCATTCTCTTCAACGCTTCTTCTCTCTCTTCTTCTTTGCCTTATTTCGTCTTCTTCTTCTTTTTCTTATTCTTCGTCTTCTTCTTCTTCCTCTCTCTCTCTCTCATTCTTCCTAAAGTTTTCTTCCTCGCCTACCTCTCCAACCTCCGCCTCCTTTACTCCATTCGCTTGCCTTTCTCCCCTCTTCTCTCTTTACCCCCTACTTTCTCTAGCTTTTCTTCCACTCCGTCCACTCCAGGTGGAATTACTTGTTTTCACTCGTTTACTCTTTATCTCCAACCTATAATGTACCCTCTACTTTCCCATCTCTTACCCATTTTCTTACATCGTTTCCTATTCCGAGCCTTTACCCACATGCTCAGAAAATCATAATCCCCTTAATTTTTTTAAAATTAAAATTATTTAATTTTTGTTGCCAACCTAAGCATTCTTGATGCAGGCACGATTGTTACCATACATGGTTGATATATGAATGTAATGTATATTGATCAATGATTAATGTATAAAACTGTAACTATACATGATTAATATATAATTTTTATTATTCATGATCGATATAACTGTAATGCATTATTGTTTGTATATGTTTTATATGTAGTGCGACCTGCCATGGTTTCGGAAAGAGAACATGGACCTGGTATTGAATGTAAACATGTATTCCTTTTATATGAAATAAATGCATGATTTAACAACAATGAAATGAAATGAAAAATGAAAACAAAGATGTTTTATTCAATTACGTCTGGGGTCCTATCATTATTTTACTTAAATATATTTCTCACCTACAGCCTTCAGTATGATTAACAAATTTGATTAAGAAACGGGTTTGTTGTTGATGGCTTTATTTCGCACAATAAATGTACATACCTAGATATTGACTGCATTTTACCATGCAAACTGGTAGCCTTCTTCGCATATTGGCGCCTCTTGCCTGAATATATGGTGTCAGAAGTGAAAGTGGCTGTTGATGGAATACCTGTGCTATCAAGTATGATCTATTAGCGAATTTCAGCAAGGGAACAGCTCCACAATTTTGGCGTGACCGGATATAACATCCATGAAATGCTCCATTGACTAATGAACAGGTAGTGACCGGATACTGCAGTGAACTTTGATTCATCAAGAGGTTTGAATAACCAGTGGCATGGAGCATTTGAAGCCTCCATCACCCTTAGATTTGGAAGCTAGGAATCTTCCTCACGTATGGAAGTTATGGAGGGAAGAATTTGAGCTTATGCACTTACCTGACTGTCACAGCAGATGAAAAGAAAAAGGTGAAACTTTTTCAATACCTATGGTGGGAGCAAAGGGTAGATAGATGTTCAAGACACTTAACATAGAGTCGACCTCTAGTACTGCTTTATGAAACGGGCCCACATGAAGTTACTTGGAAGGCGATGCTAGATGCCTTTGAGAAACACTGCAATCCGCAGAAGAATGAAACTGTTGATCGATACAAATTTTGTCATGCGCCAGCAAGTTGGTGGTGAAACACTGGAAATCAACAAGCCGAAAAGTACAAGTACAGCCGTGATAGCAGTATTCCAGCAGCAGTTTGCACGACATGGCATACCTGAAGAGATAATAACGATATTAGACCACAATATGCAAGTGCAGAATTCCAGCAGTTTTGTGTCGAGTATGGATTGAGACACACAACATCTTCTTCAAGATTCCCACAGTCAATGGGAAAGCTGAAAAAGCTGTGCAAATAGCTAAAAGTCTCTTGAAGAAGTCGGCAGAAGAAGGTGAAGACGATCCTTTAGCTCTTCTGGCCTATATTAACACGCCAGGAGACGGGCTGCCTTTATATGCTAATGCATGGGCAAAAGGACCAACACCATGCTATCCACTTTGAGCAGACTACTTGGACCACAACCTGTGCATCAAGAGCTCCCGCTGGAAAGGAAAAAGGAACTGCAAGAACGTCAAAAGCAGTTCTATGACAGGGGATCCAAAGATCTGACATCTTTACAACCTGGTGAGCGAGTCTTCTACCAAAATGGTAAGGTGTGGGAACCAGCGGTCGTCATCAAGAAAGACAAATCACCTCGTTCATACATCATCGAAAGTGAAGGAGGGAGTCGCTATCGTCCAAATAGACGTCATCTTCAGAAGCGCGACCACGACGTGAACAAAGCGTATGTGCCATTGACTACGAAGACAGCGAGATCGCAGCAGAAGCTACAACCAACTCGCGAGACATGACATCGCCAAAAAGCCCCAGTGAGAATAAACCATCTCATGAGCGTGAACGTCGTTATCCTTTGAGAGTACGAAGACGCCCTGTTATTTTAGATTTGTAAATACATGTAGTAAACTGTACAAGTTAAAAGGGGCAGAATAATGTCCTTTTGTATAGAGTTGGAGTGTTGGGTAGTCAACCCCTTGGCCCTTCACTCATTTTAGTTTCATAGTTATATATGCATGTATCTAGTGTATTCAACTATTATTTAGTGTTGAAGTAGGAAAACTGTACTATCCAAGAGGCAGAACATTCCTCTGGTAAAGTTGGAGCAACAGACATTCTACCCTGTTACTTATACATTTTAAATGTTGTAGAAAAAGAAAAAAAAATATCATTACTTGGGAAGTTGTAATATTTGCCAGAGGATCGTGTTGAAAAGCGAACAAGCAAGTTCATGCAAAAGGAAGCAAATACTGGAAGAACTCCACTAGAACGAACACTCGAGTATAGAACTGGACTATATTGGAACTTTATTTCTGAGGTGAACCTCATTTAATCTCAAACCTGGCTGGATTTGAATAGTGGTTTCACATTGTATCGGATTTGATAGTTTGACCAAAAAAAATATATGTATTCTTTGTATTTGATGAAAAGGGGATGTAATGATTATTTATATATCGCATTAGTCAAAAGTAAACAGCGCCACCTTGTGGTGATATGTCACATAGACAATACCGTAGCGGTCTTTCTTGATTTAGAAAAAGCATATGATTCGCTATGGAAAACAGGTCTACTAAGAAAATTATCTATCTTAGGCATTGGTGGAAAAATGTTACTTTTTATAAAAGCATTTCTATTGAGTAGGATTTCTAATGTGAGGATAAATAACTATATGTCTCGCCACTACACGTTAGAAAATGGAATCCCGCAAGGAAGTTCATTAAGTCCTTTATTATTTACTTTAATGTTAAATGATCTCAAGATAAATGTAAGTGATGTTAAATTATCTTGCTATGCTGATGACATTGCAATCTGGTGTTCAAATAAGGATTTAGAGCTGGCCCGCAGGAAATTACAAGAGGCCCTGCATGAGCTTGAGATATGGTGTTGGACGTGGAAGTTAAACGTTTCCCCTACCAAATCTGCAGTATTAGTCTTTACCAACAAACAAAAGAAAGATATTCTTCTACAAATAAAAGGACATAATCTGCCTATATGCGAGCAGTATAAGTTCCTTGGTGTGAGGTTTGACTCCAATTTAACTTGGTCTGTCCATATAGATTCTATCATTGATAAATGTAAGAAAAGAATAAACTTGCTACGTTGTGTCTCCGGCACCCCCTGGGGAAGTAAGTATGAGATTTTGATGATGATTTATAAAGGACTTATCCTATCCATTTTGGACTATGGGAGTGAAATGTATGATTCTGCTTGTATATCTTTAACAAAAAAACTTGACTCTATCCAATACAGAGCCTTAAAAATTATTACAGGCACAATACACAATGTGTCCTTGGAGGCTTTACAAGTTTTGACCGGGGAGCTGCCTCTGAGATATCGTAGAAGGTTGTTAAATGATAACTTTCGAGTTTATTTACTGTCTAGTACTTTAAACCACCCAACAAAAGAAGTATTGGGTGATGACTATGATTTAAATAACTTAGAATGGAAGATAGGAGAAGGACCTTTTAAACTGCAATCCTTTAGAGACGAAGTAGTGGTGGAAGGGCAAACCAACTTATTGCCGAAAATCCCAGAATGGCGGTTAGCACGACCACAAGTGTCTTTCGAACACCATGGCAAAGTGCAAAAAAGGGAAATGCCTCCATTTGAAATAAAATCGATTGTTCTAGATAGCATTGGAAATTCATGGAATGGGTTTTTACATATATATATACAGATGGTTCTAAACTCGAGGATGGGAAGACAGGAGCCGCATTTTATGTGTCTCATTATAATGTGGTGAAATTTTTTAGATTATCCCATGTCTGTATTATGAGAGCAGAACTAGTGGCCATGCTAATGGCACTAGAGTGGATTAATACATTTATTGAATCCTCTTCGGTGGTAATTTTTAGCGACGCTTTGTCAGCTTTACAAAATGATCGATTCATACTTTATTAGATGTGCTATTGTAAATGAAATTTTATCCATAATTAATATTTTGCAGTTTAAGGATGTTTGTGTTGCTTTTGAATGGATTCCGTCACATTGCGATATTAGGGGCAATGAGATCGTAGATCGGGCTGCCAAAAAAGGAGCCATGAAAAGGTGTATAGACATAGTTATACCAAATACAAGAAGTGAATTGGCAGCCTCTCGTTTGATCCATTATAACAAATTATGGCAAGCAGAATGGGACAATGCAGAACACGGTAGATTTTTATATGCTTTGCATAGCGACGTTTCAAAGCCCATACATAGACAAGGCCTATCTCGCAGAGAAGAATGCTTGATACAACAACTAAGAGTAGGTAACTGTAGTTTAAATTATTACCTTTTTCAAATTAACCAACACGATACTGGTCTTTGTGAAGTTTGTCAAGAAGATGAAACAATTAAACATTTTATTTTCTATTGTACAAAATACGACAAAGATAGACGTCTCTTAAAAGAAAGGATTAAATTGAACAACCCCAATCTGAAACAATTATTGATGTCTAACCCAATTTTTACTCGTGAATTATTGGGTTACATATACGATACTAATCGTTTTAGATAGCTTTTAAAGCTATCAGGGATCCCCTTAACTTATGTCGATCCTGTAATAATATATAAAATGAAGTATTTGCGGTTTTTCCATGAACAATTGCAACTAACTCCCATCTCGCCTTTTATGTGCATTTTATGCAATTTTAATATTGCAGCCTTTTTTTTTTTTTATTTTTTTTATAAAACCATATCACTATTAATTTCATTTCACCAAGGAAAGTCGCTCGTGGGCTTGATTTCCGAAGCCCACGCCAAAGCTATACACGAAATTGACTGGCGCAAATAATCTTTGAGATTGAAGAGCGCCATCTAAACGAAGAACCAACCAAACAAGACGGACACAACGATGTATGGGTGCTACCGTGCGAGTCTCACGATCTGATAAGTATGTATCAAGTAATAAAGTTACATTTGAGCTTAACTCCAGTGGCGGATCCAGGGGGGGGGGGCCGAAACGGCCGCGGCCCCCCTATTGGCGGCGCAAAAAAAGAAGAAAAGAGAAAGAAAAGAAGAGAAAAAAGAAAGAAGAGAAGAAAAAAAGGAGAAGAGAAAAGAAAGGAGAAGAGAAAAGAAAAGAAAAGAGAAAAGAAAGAAGAGAAAAGAAGCAGAAAGAGAGAAAAAAAAAGGAGAAAAGAAAAAGAAGAAAGCCCCCCCCCCCCCTCCCCCTCCTCCCTCCCTCCCACTCCGGGAATCTCCGATAAAGGGTAACTTTTCACGCAACAAAGTCCGGCCCGTAATACACAAAATCCTGCCCGTACTGACTTTACACACAGCTCTCATTTAACATAAGAAAAAGAGGATCATGGGGGACCAGCAGACGCCGATTGGGGAAGTTTTCTATATAGAGGGAGCAAGTAGCTACAAGTAGGACAGTGTGCCTTTAAGAGTCGAGAATGGAACAACCAATCATCTTCTTCCTCTAACAATATCATTAAACTATGAAAAGTCAAAGCTGCCGCGCTTCGCGAGCGGGGGAAAACTGAATTCAGACAAGGATTATTTTAGAGTCGAGAATATAACAACGAATCATCTTCTTTCTCTAATAATTTAATGAAACTTTTGTCATGAAAGAGGCTTTAACCCCCCCCCCCCCGATGAAAATGTCAAAAATTGTACCGGTATGGTGCTTCTAATATGACCTTGTCAGTATTGGTATGTTGAGTTGAAAAAATGGTCTGCACACTTTCCAAATTTCCGGCTCCCCTATTGGAAAATCCTAGATCCGCGCCTGCCTTAGGTACTGGTCGTACAATCAAGCTTTGTTTTAAATTGCCGTATAGTTTGGAAATTAAGAGGCAAACATCCGCCTGCAAGATTGTGTCATATTGCCAGGAGAAAAAGACATGATAGATAAGAGTGCGAGAGAGAAAGAGACAGACAGAAAGAAAGAGTCAGAGGGGAGGGTAAGGGCAGGGGAGTGGGATGGGAGTGGGATGGGGAGGGGGAGCTTAAGAAAGATAAAGAGAGAGGGAGAGGGCGAGAAGGCGAGAGGGCGAGAAGAAGAAAGATCGCGGAGACTATTAAAAAAAAAAATCAATTTAAGGCACTTTCAAAAGCTTAAAGCATCACAAATTGAAATATAGAAACATTACAATTGCATGATGACCTTCAATACCCCCCTCCCCCTTTGGATCTTCCATCGAGCTAGGTTCTTACGCCGGATCATCTCTATACTAGATAATCCACTGTTTAGAACGGATACATACAGTGTGAGTCAAAAAAAAAAAGTTTACACCTAGATAGTTGCTAATTATTTCAAAAATCATCTATGAACAGTATATGATCATACATCTTATGAAAGATTGTTTTATCCCATATCATTTAGTATCATTTTTGTGTGGTATGTGTTCACGCTTGGATGAACAGGAGGCATTGTTTGCGAGAGTGCAAAAATCGACTTAAATGCGCCAAAGTTTCTTATGGGATGTTTGAATAAAACAATTGGGATTTGGGTATTAATTCGTTCTTTGCAGATCCAAATAACACCCATAACAAAATAAATCATGCCACACAATATCAAATATCAAATGTATGTGTGTGTGACTTTGCTTCTGCAAAAAGCCTATGCAATGCATCTTATTTGATACATTTAATTCATCCTCTATTACTCTAATACATCACATAAGCAACTTTGGCGCAAGTCGATTTTTGCACCCTTGCAAACAATGCCTCCTGTGAACACATACCACACAAAAAGATATCAAATGATTTGGGATATAACACTCTTTCATAAGATGTATAATAATTTACTGTCCATAGATGATCTTTAAAATAATTAGCCATTTTCTAGATGTAAATTTGTTTTTTGACTCACACGGTTTAGAGCTAAGGTGCTGTGGTCTAGTGGATAAATCACCGGACTATAGATCACAAGCTACAGGGTTCAGGATCGACAAGTGGACATGAATTTTCCTCGCCCTTCCCTCTTTGGTTTTCTGCACTTTTTCTCGTAAAGTTGGAATAAGTTTGTCCTTCGCCTTTTCATGAAATGGTTCCGCCAATATGGTTTGTATAAAGTTAATATCTTCTCCGAACTTTATTGATCAATCTAAAAAGGTAGAATATTGATCTATAAGGTTATGAGAAGTCACAAACTTATAAATCATATTGTCGGAGGTTTATTCAGGATGAGAGGTAAGAACATGTATTCCAACTTCATATGCAACTGTATATTGTCAATACTACGGATAAAAATAAAACGTACCAAAAAATTATTCTTGCTGGCTGTATGTCGTTCAAACAATATTGAGTGATTGATTTAAAAAATGAAACGGATTTCATATTTTCTTTGTTTGTCATGAGAATTTATAGTATCACGTGGCACTTATTGATGTATTTTCTTTTAACGTCCTGTTGCATGCATCACATCTACAAAAGGTATTAGAAATGGTACCCTGCATGTCTGCAAATGATGAATTTGATTTTAAAAGTACAGGTACACTCATATCCTGTTTACAGATATTCGTTTGATTTCGTCGATAGATTTACCATATATCTTACATTAAAAGAGGATTATGAATGGGCCTTGGCCTTGGCCTTGGCGGGGGAGACCCGAGGATCTGGCGCGGGCGGGTGGGTTCGCGCGTCTCTGGTTTCTCTGGGAGCGGACATGTGCAGATTTTGATGCACTTTGTTGATGGTCCATTATTTGATTTATACTGGGAATCTCGCTCAACAAACCTAGCTTTTCTGAGGTTCCCCTTTTCCCCCTCTCAGTTAAGTCAAGCAATATAAAATATTTTCTCTTATTCTCAAACTTGAATGTACTCTGTAAACTTATTTGATTACGAACATACTTGTCAGTATTTCGTTACTTCTATAATTCATTTGTTCTATTATATATTGTATTATTGTATGGTTTCTATATGTCATTTAATTTGTGGATATTTGAGTGAAAAATAAATCAAATCAAATCCAAAAAAAAAAATTAAAAAATGATGAAACTTGTAAAACAATCTTCCAACTTGAATCTGTAGATATTTATGTCTTCAACCATATTCAATAACTGTCATTAGAAATTGCCGTCATTACTATTTCGTCTCGTCATTTACACTTTAATAGACGGTGGCTGCGACCTTGTGTAAAATAAACTAATATAGATGGAGACTATGTAGTTTGATTATTGGATAAATAAACGCACTATTAACAAAGAGTTAAATATTAGGGTTCGAACCCCTGCCACAGCGCGAATGTCCTTCGGCAAAACCTCAATCTACATTTGCCATCCTTCAACCAGGTGAAATAAATGGGTACCCGGTAGGAAGAGATAGATTGCTTCAATGCTTATCATGGCCGCAGGGCTAAAAGTCGGTGTTATAATGTGATCGAGAGTAGTATACATTATTGAAAATATCCTGCGTATAAACCTCTTCAAACAAAAACTATTATAGACATCTATCTCATTCGTTTTATTTGTATACGTAAGGAAGATGTGCGTGAAGCCAAGCTCAGACAATATGAGTTGGACAATACATGGGTATGTGGAAATACCCGTACCATTAAGCAGCATATAATTATAATAATAATAATAATAATAATAATAATAATAATAATAATAATAATAATAATAATAATAATAATAATAATAATAATCTTTTATAGTCCATATTTTGTAATCTTTTATTAAGTTAAACCGAAAAGGAAATTCTTTTTGCCCAATTGATCGTGAGCCCGGCAGCCACTGAGCAGCGCCAGATCGACATTGCTCTATCCCTTATTGTTGAACGCCAAACAAGGTCTTTTAACGTCTTTTGATATGACGCGGCCGGGGTTCGAACCCTCGACCTCCCGGTTGTGATGCGGACGCTCTACTGACTTAGCCAACACAGGTACATGGACAGGGGCAGGGGCGGCGATCCTGGGTCCGATAGGGGGACACGTCGCCCTGGAAATTTAAAAATACAGCTAGAAAGACATATAGCGGAAAGAATTATTGGGCTTTAATAGGGATTTTCTAGAATGCATAATTTCAGCATTCAACATTGCAAAATCTCGCTTGGTCGCTACGCCCCGGCCCTCGCCCGATAACACAAAACTATTAAATGATATGATATGATAATGACGCTCCCGGCCGTGATTTATCCATGGTTGGTGTAATAGATATTTTTTTCCTTTCGTTTCTACTAACCTAATTGTGTGCTATCACAATCATGATTGCTTCATGTTCCCTCTAAAGCAGGCGTGTAGCCAAGGGCGGTAGGGGCAGTAAGAGGACATAAGACAAAAAAGGAGCAGACAAAGAAATATTTTTGAAAATTCCGAAAACGGTACAACGAATCGTCTTATTTCTCTAATAATTTAATGACACGTTAAGCTTCTGTGCTTAGCGCGGGAGGGGGAGGGGACTGAATTCAGTGAAGGATTAAAGGCAGGCTTTACTACTTCAGCCAGAAGGGGTTAGACCACCAAGCGAGCCAGCAAGGTCACTGTGACAGGTGGCTATCTCATTAACTCAGCTCTCATTTAACGTAAGAAAAAGAGGATCATGGGGGAACAAAAGACACCGATTGGGGAAGTTTTCTATATAGAGGGAGCAGGTAGCTACAAGTAGGACAGTCGAGAATGGAACAACCAATCATCTTCTTCCTCTAACAATATCATTAAACTATGGAAAGTTAAAGCTTCCGCGCTTCGCGCGGGAGGGGGGGGGGGAGGAACTGAATTCAGACAAGGATCGAGATTCGAGAGTGGTACAACGAATCCTCTCCTTTCTCTAATAATTTAATGAAACGTCAAAGCTGCCGCGCTTCGCGAGGGAAGGGGAAAGACTGAATTCAAACAAGGATTAAGAGTCGAGAATGGTACAACGAATGGTCTTCTTTCTCTCATAATTTAATAAAGCGTCCGAAAATTACGCGCTACGGGCGGGCGGGGGAAAACTGAATTCAGACAAGGATTATTTTAGAGTCGAGAATATAACGAATCATCTTCTTTCTCTAATAATTTAATAAAACTTTTGTCATGAAAGAGGCTTTAGCCCCTCCCCCCCCCCCCGATGAAAATGTCAAAAATTGTACCGGTATGGTGCTTCTGATATGACCTTGTCAGTATTGGTATGTTGAGTTGTAAAAATGGTCTGCACACTTTCCAAATTTCCGGCCCCCCCCCCTATTGGAAAATCCTGGATCCGCGCCTGAACTCGATCGTCATTTCGTCTTCAAACTAGAGATAAGATATAAGAAAGACATCTCGATAAATCAAGCTATTGCCAGTCAATCGGTCATTGATGCATTTGCCTTGGAAAAGCTGTCTTAAAGCTACTTAAAGGTAATGTCCCATTTGCAGACCAATAAAATAAAAAGTTTAAATTCCAATGGCATTTGAAAGATAATACTAATTTAGAACTTCCCTAAAACAAAGGGGGGGGGGGGTTGAAAATGTCATTAAGTGGGAAAATAACGACTGTTAGTTGTCGAATCGACTTAAGAGTAAGTAATAGTCTGATTTTCAGACCATTGTACCGAATGGTCGTACGTGAAGAAAAAAAAAAGTCAGTCAGTCAGTTACTCAATAGTGTCTGACAGTGAAGTGTATTTGAATATTAGGACACTGCTAACATTTAAATTTCACCTATAGGACAAACATGACATATTTATAATTACTGCAAAGTTCTACAGAATGTGATGTTGGCTGCAAAAGGGACATAGTATCTTTAAAGGACAAGTCCACTCCAAAAATAAATTACTTTCAATAGAAGCAGAAAATCAGACTAAAAATAGTTTGAGCAAAATCGGATAACTAATAAGAAACTTATGAATTATGGCATGAAAAACTTTTAAAATCACTAGACAAATTGGCAACTCACTCATTAGTCTGTGACGTCATGTCCTCACTATCCACTAATTATTTTCTTTATATTGATAATATAAATTTCCTATTTCCCCCTATGAATCTTATTTCTTCACACCAGCATCCAAGTTAGATTGATAGTAATATGTTTTTGTGTGGATGCACTAATATAGAGTAACCTTTTTTTCAAGTTAAATCATGAAAAATGTGAATTTTGAAAACCTAAACTATTTATATAAAAGTCAATAATCATGAATATACGATATTCAGAAAATAGTATCTTTCAAAGTTCATAACGGATTTCATGAAATGCCATGCACGCAATAAGATACAAATCATATAACCTGGGCAAAGGCATGGGGAAATCAATTTTGGGAGGATAAAAAAGGGAAATTAATGAGATTAAACTAAATAAAGCAATTGAGAAATAGTGAGGACATGACGTCACAAAATGATAACCAAATAAGTAATTTGTGTAGAGATTTTCATTGTTCCATAGTTTTACACACTTTTTCAAATATTCATAACTTTCTTATTAGTTATCTGATTTTGCTCAAACTTTTTTGATTGGTTTGTCTGATTTTTCTGCTTCTATTGAAAGTAAGTTATTTTTGGAGTGGACTTGTACTTTAAGCGGCCTACGTGACCGAAGCCCTTTGTTGACTGGGCTTCATTTTTGTGCACATATTTTGATCTTTACCCGGGCTGTCTCCGTTTGCGACTTCAGACTTTTTTTTTATGATAAAAAACCAAAATATTTGTAAACAGTAAGAAAAAAGGTAAACAAAAAAAGAAAACAATGCAAATGAACAAACATCGTGACCCTCTATATGTGACCCTGAGAATAGAGCACGTTTTTATTTCGGAGCATATTTTACGTAACAGACGCATGTGTAGACTTGCGGCATCATACCTGATAATCAAAATTTCAATAGCATAAAATATTTCCTGTTATAAAAGTATACTGGTGAGAAATACATGTATTGTACGAAATAATAACATTGGAACAATAAAATGGTGAAGCAAGTTGTAAATCAAAGAGAGATTTCCAAAAGGGCTGTTAAGACGTGAACAATATTCGGGCCTATACCGAACTATTAACAATTACTAGATTTAATCAAAGATAAGATTGAGCTCAAGGAAAGGTGTTAAAAATATTTTTTGACCTTTTTACTTCCATTCATGTTAGTGAAAGATGTTGTTGTTGTTGTTGTTGTTGCGATTAATGGCGTTTCCATCGTCATTCGATGATTTCCGCCAGGCAATGTGACAGGGCGTAGTTACTGGTCCTCTCTTAATACTTTTACTGTTGGATCGACGATGGCCTAGTGGCGTTGTGTTGTGCAATTAACAATGTCAGTAGATTGTTAGTTTCTGTATTGTTATTCGGCTTGTTATTTTAAAGAATTCATTAGAAAGGAAGGAAGTTTAAAACCTCTCTCCGTATAATGAAGCAATTATACAATTTATACAATGAAGCAATTTATACCGAGGATAGTACCACTGTCACTAATAGATAATATAGTTAATATAGCAAAACGTAACTAATACTCGATTAATACTTAATTAATACGTAATTAATGTTTGTTTATAGCTGAGCATCACAGTTCATTGTACCTTCCACTGCCTTTTAAAAAAGCTACCACCTTTCCTATAATTATATTCCTCATTTCCTAGTAAGTGACTTAAATTTGGATTTTGGGTTTTAAGTGCTCTATGCATTCTCCTTCGTTGTCTTTCATATTTTGGACATGATAATAAAAAGTTCAAAATGAATATCAAAGAATCATTTAAGAGAATGTGTTAAGTGCCGTACCATGCAGTTACTGGCGCAGACCTAGGCCTATACGTCAGACAAAATGACGCCCCAATGGGTCTTATTCATGTATAAATACTGGAAGCATGCGTGACCACACGTTTTCCAGACAACCCCTAAATGAAGATTTCTACTGAAGCCAAAATATATATATAAAAAAACACCCATTTAAACGCGTTTTCTTGGTCGCATGCTTACAGTATTTATATTTGACAAAGACCTTCGGGCTATACCCGTCTCTACGAACAATAATTATGAAAATTGCAAGATACTTGCATAGTGAGGTTAAATATGAATTCCTATGTAGGCCTACCACACATGAATGTTAATAACTGATTACTTAGGTTTTTAACATGTGAACCTCCTGGATGTACATTGTCCGCGATTAATTGCGCACTTGACATGCTCCAAGAGTCCATGAAAGCCAAGTTTTCGGCAATTTCTCTCCGTATAATGTATTCCATACGTCTCGCCAGCCAATCAGAGTTATACAGACGTTGGTTTGCGGTATTATGTTCGCGCGTGTTCGCACCCTTGAAGACCACAAGCGTGGACGGACTGCGCTCTCGAAGACGCGCAACGGCCGCCATAATTGTTCGCATTCGTTGCACGAAAAACCACTCCGGTTCGTGGGTGAAATGGGACCACAGTGAGATTACGACCACCGAATTTTCATCACCAACAATGCTGTCAACTTCGTTCGCTATGTAGTGGATGTCCTTCACTGTGGCCCATGAGTTCCTCCCTATTGGGTACGCATGGAAACGAAACATCATACTGATGTTGAAGACCTGGTCTAACGCACGCGTTGGACCTACGTGCCATCGTGGTTCTGGACCAGATTGCGTCTTCTTTAATCCTGGTCCAAGTCGCACCAGATAGAACTCGAAGAGCTGGCGGATCGTCGAATCTCCCAAGAAATACAGCTTCTTCCCTGAGACACAGTTTCGCATTTCGTCGAGCGGGAAATTGAGAATTCTGCAGGATGGATTGTACCAAATGTCGCGGAAATAGTAGCCAGAGGTGAGGAGGTTTCCAATATTGCATCCATTTGTACAAATGGGAAGATTTATAACTTCTGTGGTCGCATTATCTGATGCCGATTTTTGTTCAGATGAATCTGGATATGTGAACAAATTAGAAAGAAACTTTTTTTTTTTAAATTTAGATTTCAACAAGTAGACCTAGGTTGATATCGATACAGAGGGCGTTTGGCCAACTTGGTTTCAATTGGTCATAAAGCAGGGTGTGAATTCTTTTGTTTTTGTGCTTGTTTTGCCCAGCTCAAGCGGGGTTGGCTGAACTCTCCTAATAAATGACCGTGTCAAATGAATCTGAGCAACAAAGCAAGTTCATTTACCTTAACTCGATGAGCAAGAACCTCCCAGAGCCTGCTCAGACCAGATCTAAAGATGTGCAATTTTTTTATCTGAACCGATAGCAATCAATATCAGGATTATAGTAAGTATCTATTCTAAATCAAATCTGCACTTACTTCTTATTGTTCCTCGGACTTCGACTTGAATTCTCGTAGGAAGATCACTTTTTGGACTGTTGATAGAAGGAAAAAGACAGTCCTTAGACTTAAACTGATGTAGAATTGAAGTCGTCATTTCCCCTCCAAAGTTTATTTTCTCCATCTTTTTCTTTGCTCTCTTCTCTTTTTCTTAAATTGATAGGAGGGGCATGCGTCCCAGGCACATAGAACTGCCCTGGTCACCATCAGGAGAGGCGATTTCTTTTCATGACCGGGGGGGGGGGGCGGCGGAATGAGAGGGACGAGGAAGCACAGTGAACGAGAGGGGCGAAGGAGACGGAAGTGACTACCCCCTCACAGGTGATACCAACAGAAGGATTTTATGCGAGGGAGCGCAGCGACCGATCCAGAAGATATTTTTAAGTCTAAACGCTGCACCCTTGGGCACTTCAGACCCTAAAAGTGCGATGCAGTCTTTAGTCAGTATTTGCTATAAAATTACATTTTTGTTGTTGCACTTTTCAAATTTACCCGGAATGGGGGGGGGGGGGGGTGATCCCCCCATAAACAAATTGAGATGGGGCGTGTCCCCGGACCGCCTGGGATCGCCGCCACTGGTCATCATCACATTTTTGGAACAGTAGCATTAATCACGGTAAGTTCAATATGCCTTATAATATGTCAGAGGCGGATTCCGGAAAATGCTGATGATCGACCCTTTGTAGTTTTTTGTTTTTTCTACCCGTCACAGAATGTTTGAACATGTGAACCCCTCTCTGTCCGCCCCCACCTCATGTCAGAGAATCGTTCATCCACCGATGTATATATACTGAATAATCAATCAATTCACATCTTCATACCTGCTCGCTCACTTATTTATCAACTAGGCCTTTTCTATCCTTGCTTTTAGCTAGTATTACTCTTATGGGGAGGGGGGGGGTAGTCGTAATCAGCAGAGTTTATTGTTTATTGTTGAGGGAGAGAAGGACAGAAAGAAGTGGAGGGAAATACTTGCTGGAGAGAATGAGCGAAAGAGAGGGGTAGGAGTGAGTTGGAGAATGTAAGTGAGTGGGAGAGAGAGATGGGGGCAGAAAAGAGAGAGGAAGGGACAGAGATAATATCTCTTTTACTCTTATAGATAGCAAAATGGAAGCAAATTGATTTTATTGCTGTAGGCCTACTTACATCAAGGTTAACTTGTCATGTGATGATAAAAGCGATGCATCAGACCGGTTAGCGGCGCCGGAGTCACATCGATGTTCCCGCCAGTCGCTGCACTTCAGTTTCGGTGATTTGGGCTTGTAGCAAAACCAGGGAGATCCCGTAGCCTTATCGGTAAAGTTGCATAGGTCAGGCTGTAAAATATCAGTCAAATGTATGTTTGATTTGGTTTATACTATATTGATTGTTCTCTTTCATTATTTTCGTTTGTTCTATCTTCCTTTATTGCAGGAGCATTTGATTTATAGCCTCATATTATAGTTTTGTATAATTATTATTATTATTATTATTATTACTATTATTACTATTATTATTATTATTATCATTATCATCAATTATTATTATTACTTGGCACTTCCACCTATAATGATGGAGTCTGAATGATTTACACATTGTATACAAAGCGTGAGAAATTGCTTTATTTCAAAAGTACAATTTCAGAGCCTGAGATTAGCGATTTTTTACATGTACATGGAAATAGAGGAAGAGTTGCCAAGTTATACATGTCCCGAACCAATTGAAACTGAAACTTTCTGTATATCATGGGGGAGAGGGGCGGAAGTGTAATTATGGTGACGAAAATTCGTCAGTGCCAGGATACTACCTATTCTAAATTTTAATCTTTACATTCCTGGCATCCACTCATATTTTGTTTAAAGGTTCAATCCAGTCTGAACCATTATACAAATTGTTAAATGCATTTACAATTATAATTGTCGTTAGAAATAAGAAAATATAAAAGGCCCCTTACCGGATTACCAGAAAGTACAATGTTGCAGAAAGTCTCTTCTTTGTGCGTACCGTCTGCGGACACAAACTTGCCGCGGTAAACGAACCGCGCTGGAGCTGCGTCGCGGAAACGTCGAATCGCATCGACCGCTTCACTGGGATGAACCAAGGTCACCTTGACGTTGACCTTCCCGGGCCATTTCAGAGTGAAGAGAGCCCTGTAGGTCCCATCTCCTAGATCGATCACTTCTCCATCCGTTGCAGAACTCGCAGAGAACGTTGAATTCTTAGTGAATATCTTAGCCCGGAAGTAATCACCGCCATATTGTTTCAGCCGTCTCCGTCCATCGCGGGCCTGGATTAGCAACTCGAGCTGATCATGTAGGAAGTATACCTTTTTTGCATTACAGATTTTATTGTCGCTGTACTTGGCACTTGTCAGATTCTCCACCGTTGCCCATCGTACGTTGGAGGGCGGGCTTGGTTGTATCGCATCTGTGAGATGACTCACTGGGCCAGTACCTTTCCCCACGGGGCAGACAACCCCTGTATCACCAACCGATGGATCGTAGAGTACTGGTTTTACGCGCGGTCTAAATACATCGTTGTGTGCGATTCCAGTAGCCTGAAACAAATCGTAATATTAAAAGTTCAATCATTATAAATCTGTACATGAATACTCACATTGGCCCCTATTCACTTTAGAAAATGGTAGGCCTTATTGTTATCAACTACAAAACTGTTTCCATTATGTTGGTTCTTTAATCCCTATGAAATCATCCAAGGTCAACTAGCGCAAAAAAAAAAAAAAACGCATTTAGTTTGTTAATGAATTATAATTGACAAATTTGAGCTTTTAAAGAAGAAGAAAAAAAAAATCCGAATTTTTTACTTTTCCCTCAAGAAAATCTGCAATCATACAGGCACCTCAAATGAAATTATTGCAAATATTTTTCTATTCAACAGAAATATTCTGTCATCAATAACGAAGAAAATGCAAGTTCATGAAATTTCTGTACAGAACAAATTGGACGGAAGCTCGCAAGGTATGTCACAGTGTTGCCAATTTGTTTGGTAATAGACGCAATCGACATGACGTTTCGTGTAAAAAAAGAATTAGAAATATGAACTGGAAAGAATGAACTTGCCTGTATGAAAGAGTGCACGGAATTACAAGATCCCAGTCCACAATCAAGCCACAATCCGCATGTAATTAAACAAACGATAAAAACAATGATCAGCAGGAACGTCTTTTGGGGAGACATCGCACCTAATAAACGATAAAATTGAATACGACAGCACTATAATTTGAGTTCTCGGATATCACTGGATTTCAATTTCTTTCTTATAAACATGAGCACACTGTATGTCGAGAAATCTCCTCGCCTGTCAGTTGAGAACCCGGCCCCCAACTCCGAGAACGGACGGACCCCATGCGTGTTACCAAAATGTCCGGTAAAGGGGTACTTTTCGTGCGACAAAGTCCGGCCCGAGAATTGTAAAAAAAAAGGGGGTGTATTAACTTTTCACCCGAAAATTTCTTTAAAAAGGGGGTGTTTTTTTCTTTCTCTCATCTCTTTGGACTCCTGAGAAATTATTCCGAATTTAGGGGGGTACATTGAGCATTTTTCATGATTTAGTCTTTAAGGCAGGAAAATCCCGCGAAAAGCCCGCGAAATGGGGGTTCGGCAGTCCTCAGATAGGGGGTGCTTTCAAAAAGAGGGAACAAGCATATGCGTACCCTAAATAACACTGAGTGTGTGTGTGTGTGGGGGGGGGGGGTTGCTAAGGGCCTCTAGCTGGTTTGTGTACACTGATAGAAGAATTGTTGATTTAAAAAACGTTCAACCATGGTCATAATGATAGTGTTGATCAAAACATACTTTAATCTTGCGTTGGTTAAGAACAGTGTTGATCAAAACTATTCCTTTTAAACTATGTTGGTTATGTCCAAGTCGTTGGCAAACATTGTAACCCAGCATGGATTAAAAACAAAATTCCCACAGTAATGATCACCCCCTCCCGGTTGCGCCTTTGTTTAACCTAACATAGCCATCCTAGCGCCACATTGGCTCAATAGGAACCAATACGTCGTGCGCTAGTCATAAATATTCATGATACGCACGACCACAGAATCTGATGCGATAATTTATCAAATAATGAGATTTGATACATGTATCACAAGTACAAAGCTATGTGTTACTTTAAATAAATGACAATTAATGCGAGAAGAACGGGAGGCTTACCGTAATTATGACTACCCTGGTCGTAATCTGCCCATAATCATTGCGGCATACTGGGGGTTAGTCCAGAATCTGGCCGATTTAATTTTGATATGCAGCGCTAGGATGGCTAGGTTAAGTTTTAAAATGTCTCCTCCCGGTTAACTATTCATACAAGTTGATTAAAGAGTAATACATGTACCAGGTTCGTGTTTAAATTAATGTTACGTATAGTGATATACAAGACACAGACAGGTTATTGTACATTTAAAGCACTTGTTTTAATTAACCCTATAATAGGGTATGTATATAATCTGTGCTGTAATTATAAGTATGGTTCACACAATAATATGAATTAATTAATGATTTACAAGTTCTATAAACATAAGGGCCAACTACGATTTATGTTATTATTGACAAATTAAGACCGGTCGTTTATACAACAAAAAAGAAGATTGTCCGCTCATCAACGAATATGGAATGTTGCAATCAAAACGCGTATTGTTTGAGAACAATTATTTATTCCGAAAAGCTTTCCCTAGACCATTGCGGCATAGCATTCATTTAAGTAAATTAAAATAATATGGAGGCTTCTATCCAATGAACAGGGTTGATGGAATAGAGCTGCGTGATCTCCTCAAGAAAGCAGAGGGTCGACCGTTTGAAACATAGATTTTCCGCAGTGAAGGGCTATACAAAAAGAGGTTAACAAAACAAAGCATGTATACTGGGCATATACATTTAACATAGACAAATATATAACAAACCGCATAACAACTGATCTGGACAGAGAAAGCCTTTAATGCAAAAAAGGAAGCGGGCGGGGACGCTAAACATGTATATTTTTTTTACTTGGCCCTAGTCCCATTTGCAGGCCCCCAAAAATGAAAAGGTTAAATTCCAACGGCATTTGAAAGATAATGTTAATTTAGAACTTCCCTCAAAAAATGGGGGGGGGGGGGGAGGCTTGACGAATCGACATCAGTAGTAGCCTGATTTTCAGACCATTGTACCGAATGGTCGTACGTTTTGTGCTGCGCAAAGATTCAATCAGTTTAATTTTGGCCATTACAAGAAGTGGGTTATGGATGAAAACAAATGCTCAGGTACAAAATGAACCCTTTACAGATCATTTTATGTATGTTATTACCAAAGAAGAAAAAAAAGCCAGCCGGTCACTCAATAGTGTCTGACAGTGATGTTTATTAAGTAAAGGGGTTTCCTTCCATAATTTGAATATTAGGACACTGCTAACGTTTAAATTTCACAGATAGGACATAGATAGGACATACATGACATATTCATAATTACTGCAAAGTTCTACAGAATTTGATGTTGGTTGCAAAAGGGACCTCCTGTGTCCTCCGACTGACCAACAAGCATCTAGTCTAAGTCATTCAGACCCTACATATGCATAGCTTCTCCAAATCAGGATTATTATAGGCCTACCTAGTATGCCTACTGCATTTACAAGGGATGCTCTGAAACAAACAGTTATTTACGTATAATATATACAACTATAATCCACAGGAGATGTATGCATGTGAATTAACCGACACTACTCTCACTCAGACAAGGTATTGAACAAGTCTTCAGAGAATGTAGACCTACTAAGACTATGTAGCAAATCACAAGTTGCCTACAATGAACGATTATCTGATTAGCACGATAAGTTAAATGTTATTCATCTCGTGAACAAAGAGAAATACATTTACCAAGCAAATTTGTTTTCATGTTGTTGAAAAATCATAATATTCCCTAAAATTCCATATATTCTTGATTCGTGTTCATTATAACGGCCCAGCGCTCCTCATGGCACACACACTGTAAAAAAATAATAGTCGAAATAACTCAATAAAATTGAGTAAAAGAATTGCCTTATTTTTATTAAGTAAATATTACCTACGGCATCTTAAGTAGAATTTACTTATTTTGCTGAATAAATTTTTACTCAGTTAAATCGAGTTACATTAACGTAAATAATTTAAGTATTGTAATCATTTTAGATAATTTAAAAAAAAAGCTATGATAGGATTACATATTGCACGATTTGGTACCCATCTAATCTAACAAGTAACATCCACTAATCATTCACTACTTCTATTTAAGATTAATCACTAATCACTAACACTACTTCTATTTAAGATTTAACCGTATATATATATATATATATATATCTCTACCACCATCACAAACTATTACATACGCTTCAATTCGACACATATTGAAAGGCTCCAAACTTTATATATACTTGATCGTAGCATCTTAAAAGGAAAATTGGTTGACAATTTCCTGAAATATCAAGTTTTGATTTGTTTTGAACTGGGTAACAATTAAAAATTGTCTTTTCTTTGCTTAGCCATGTTAAATGAATTAGTAAATGTTTTAAAGTCCTTAAATGTTCATTCAATCACAAAAAAGAATTGTTTTATTTAAAAAAGAGTTTAATTTGGTCTTAATGAATATTCATAAATTATGTAAATATTTCTATTACGCACTGCATCGGTCCGTACTTTAAAAAGATAAGAATAATCAACATAAATTGTTTGAGTAATACGTATAATTTCTGATTTTGAGTTAAAATTACTAAATTAATACAAGCTGAAATTACTTAAAGTTCTTATGTATTTGATTTTACTTAAATATTCCACGTACGTTCTACTAAATTGAAAGTTTGAGTTAGCAAGACTTAAATTTAGTGCGTAAGTGGCAAAACTAATGTTTTCAAGTAAATTCTACATGGAAAAAATACGTAAAAATTACCAATGAACAAATTCTTTTTTTACAGTGCAGGCAGATTATTATACCCGATGGTCCTAGCATACAGTGAGCATTCATTTGACATTAAGCAAACTACTATTAGGAAGAAGAGGATGAAGAACAAGGGGGAAGGAGAAGAATCATTTCAGCGATATCAGTAATTATTTTCTCTTCGATCGAGGCATACACATGAACATTACATGTACACACACATGTACATACTCCGTGGCAAGAAGGAAAAAGGCGAGGGAAAAGAAGGGCAAGGACAATAGAGAGAGAGAGAGAGAGAGAGAGAGAGTAGCCTATGGCCCGGGTTCAAATTCAGTTTTCTTTACTTTATTAGACCCGATACTGAATCATTAATTTACCATGAGATTAAAATTTAAAAATCATCTATGAACAGTAAATTATTATACATCTTATGAAAGAACGTTTTGTCCTAAATCATTTGGTATCATTTTTATGTGGTATGTGTTTACGCTTGGATGAACAGGTGGCATTTTTTTTATTCCAACCTCACATAAGCAAATTTGGCGCAAGTCGACACCCCCATAATTTTATCAAACGAATACGTTTTCACTGGCTGCCTGCCGTAGAAACTAACAACAAACTCCGTTTCGTTGACGATTAGATCAGTCTTCCTTTTTCTTTGTTTCGGTAGACAGCCAGTGAAAATGATTGTTTAATAAAGTTATGGAAATGCAAGCATTACTTTAAACAAACAGAACTTTGTTATTCCTGGCTTATTTTTCCTGATTGAGGTGTCATATGAAAGGGCAAAAAATGAACCTTTTGGAAAATGATTTTCTCTTTGAAATTCAGACACCGTCCGCCAAATGACTTTTTGGTATCCTTTCTTCAAATTATTTTGAATCACTCATGCGTGAATTAATTGCATCAAATGAAAGAGGAGGATCTAAGCTTTACAAATATGTGTCATTTATTAATTATAATTGTAATTAAGTTATGACAAATCATCGATTAATTATACTTGTGATGTTATGATAAAAGTACATCGATTATTCTCGGTTTCGTTTTTGCTGGGACGCACTGTAACTATATTGAGAAATAAGTGACGGTAGTGAAAAAAAAATTGCATTCACTTTGCGTTACGATTTTCCTCACTACCGTCGCTTCGTGAAAACAAGGACGAAACGAAGGAAAAATATAGTTCTTCCTGCCCTTTTACGCTTGAAAAGACGCATTCATGCAACTTCTTTGACAAATTGTCGGTCGTTATTGATCTATACAGTTCCCAAAGTGGTACTATAAAAGAATTAATACATATCCTACCGAAGTCATGTAGACCGTGGGCCTAAAACAGGCTAGAATACTATGGTAGATGATCAACCTTTTCTGGTCGGTTCCACACCGTTTCTTTCACAATGCAATCGCATGACCAGAACTCAACTTCATCTTTAAAACACGTGGACCTAAAACAGGCTAGAATACTATGGTTTAAAAGCTGCTGAGCACCATGTTGTAGCAAGCTCAAAAAACATTTGATCAGTAATAACCCGGAAGTTGCGGGCTATATACCATTCGAGTTCAAGTCAAGAATATAGTTTGTCATGCTAGTTTACCATAACACCTGATTATTTTGATTGTTTTGAACAAACTGAATTCAAACTGAAAGTATATGTAAATAGAACATATTTAACTATAGATACTGATCATCATGTAATACTAGGAATAATTGATTTATTCATAATATTTGAGATTTCTTCTAATCAGTATATTTACCGAACATGTTTGTTTAAATAATAATAATAATAATATTTAATGTTTATACAGCGCTTAATACAAATGTCTCTAAGCGCTTTACAAATATACTATTACCCCGGTCATTGGATTCAGTGCTTGCCCGCACACACTGTGTGCACAATCTCCACTCCCTGGGGAGCATTCCAGCCGGGCAAAAAAGAAGACACATACAGATAATACATCAAATAAGGCAAGGCTTCTTTTAAAGTGCAACGGCTTTGACCTATGGCGGTGATAACTCGAGATATTAATGCTGAGTTGTAATTCAGATCATGTCTATACTAATCTACAAAATGAAATCTAATTTCAAATAAGCATTTTAAAATCTTTTCTGTGTTACCGTTCTAATTTTTCAGTTAAAATGTGCGCTTAAAATGTCAGTGCATTGCTGTATTGTTGACAGCCCAGGGTAGAAAAAGGTCCATGACAAAATGAACGCACAAACAATTCGCCGTCTTCATAAAAATAAGTAATTATCAACTAGTACATCTTTTAAGTGAAAGTATAAGCTAGCTCAGTACCGCATTAATTACCTTTCACTTTGAATTTGATAACACATGTTACTTGCCGCGGCTAGCAAGTTCTCAAGTACTTACTTATAGCAGCAGCTCCAAAAGTAGCGTTTTGGGGGGATGAAAATCTCAGAAACACAAAATATATTTCATAAATATTCATAAATGTCACATTCAGTTACTATTGTTACTCATATAAATTGTAGGCTAAATGGGAATGTAAGATTTAAAAATATCGACTTTAAAGATTTGTTAACCTTATTAATCCCATTATTGAATTAACAAAATGTTGGATATAAATATGGTGGTTGTTGTTCTAAACAGATGCAAACTAAAATGGAAATGCCATAAATTGAGTAAAAAAAGGGTAATGCTTTCACCAGATTCTCAGATTCTGAAACAAAATCCTGGATTTAGATCATGCTGCAATGATAATTATAAACCTTTAAGTCAGTCAGGAACCCCATGACTTTTACATGCCGATCGCCTGTTTGATTATCAAGATATTTATGATTGGAAATCGAAATACAATTTTGCGTTTGCCTAACGGTTTTCATAACACTACAGTCGATTGGGGAAAACGAATATAGTAAAACAGGTCACTCAAAGATTTTTACTTTTTTAAGGCACTTCTTGATCATTTTGAAGCGCGATTTTTGTAGGACTTCATCATGATTACACCATATCTCAGACATTGGTAACATATTTTCATCAATGAACAAAAGTTTGACTTTAACGTTGAAATCAAACTACATGAATTATGAATATATAGATCTGCTTGAAGAAAAAAAACACTAGATAATGCTGAAATATCACTTTGGCTAATAAACATTCAAGCATTTACTAATCTAGAAGCATATTCACTTAAATAAGAAAGTAGTACTTTGGCTTACAAATTTGGTTCATTTAGTTCTGGTTCTCATTTTAATGAAAATCAGTCATATTTACCTCGTATATTTTTATAATTTAGTCATAATATAAACTTCTTCCTGAGAAGGGATTTGGTGTCAAAAAAAGACGTGGGGGTGGAACGGAAACATTTGATATTGTGCCCCCGGCCCCCGCCTTGATTTTTGACTTCTTTTTTTTTTGGGGGGGGGGGGGGACATGTCCACCCCATGATTGACGCTCACGATCATGAACAAGTCTTTATTGAATATTGCACGAATCGAAGTACGTGTCTTTTCTAGTTGAGCCCGCCGCTAAGACTAAGTTCAAGTCTAACACAGGCATCAAACACTTGATATCGTCTATGCTCTTTTTAAATCGACATAAACCGAGCATTAGCCGCCGCATCTGGTTGATTTTTTCGTTGTAGAATACATCCGAAGAGTGTTTGATAATTTCATGGTTATATCCTGAAAATGTAAAACGTTTGTGTCCTCGGCTAAAAGCATTGCATCAACCAGAGAACTACGAATCAATTTTGATTTGAAACTGCCAGATTTACAACAGGTATAGATTCAAATGTGAAACGTTTGTGTCCTCGACTAAAAGCATCGCATTAACCAGAAATATGAATCAATTTTGATTTGAAACTGACAGATTTACAACAGGTAGATTCAAATGTAAACGTTTGTGTCCTCGACTAAAAGCATCGCATTTACCAGAGAACTACGAATCAATTTTTGATTGAAACTGACAGATTTACAACAGGTATAGATTCAAATGTGAAACGTTTGTGTCCTCGACTAAAAGCATCGCATTAACCAAAGATATGTGAATCATTTTTTGAGTGGAATTTTGACAGATTTACAGAAGGTAGATTCATATCAGAATAGCTCCATAATACTAAAAAAAATGACCGTCATGTTCACAAATTTTAAAATGTTACGTACAAGCATATTGAAATTGCCTAAGATTTGTGTTTTCGAAAGTCTCTGCGTAGAAGCGGATAATGCAAATGCAAAAAAGAACTGATATGACTTACCTTGTTTCACTTAGCTTGGAGAGTTCAGTTTAAAGCATATATGCTGTCCCTCGATCGTGAGTCATGTCGGCATAGATTCTGAACATTTCCCGTTGTTTTTCGGCAGCACGTTCGTGTCCTTCCCCACCTCCGGCCGTATGATTTGTATGACACACGCGTTACTTCCTTATTTCCTGAAACGCAAATGTATAATGAATTTATACACGGCTTCCGGCTTAACTTTCAGTCCTTTTTGCTTTTAAGAACAAAGGGTTTTTAAGATTACTTGGTGAAATGTTGCTGTATAGTCCATAGCAAAGGTCAATAAATATCAGATGCGTTTCTTCGATGATTTATGAGCACACTGAGCGCATGCGCATGTTGCGCATTTGGAAATTGAGTTTAACCCAGTTCTTTTGCTTGTAAATACACAGGATAGAGGTTAATGAACAATCAAAGAGACCACGCTTTCAAATTAAAAAACCTCCGGAATGATGGCATGGACGTCATTTATTCCCTCTTGACAAGTATTATTATTATCATTATTATTATTTCTATTATTATTATCATTATTTATATTATTATTATTATAATTATTGTTGTTATCATTATCATTATTGTTATCATTATAAGCAATCTTAACATCATAATTATTATCATTATTGATATTGTCGGGATGACAGTGGTCTCGTGATCCGGTGACCCGGGTTCGAAACCAAGTCGATGCGCTAGTGCCCTTTGGTAAGGCATTAATCCTCATTACCAGGTCCTTCGGAGAGGACCTAAAGCCGTCGGCCGTCTGGTTGCTTACGCATTTATGCTTTCTTAGCAGTCAGGTAAAATAACCACCACCGCATTTATCATTATTATAGCTATTATCATCATCATTATCAAAACTAAAATCATTTTCTTTAAATCATTATTATTGTTGTTAACATTATCATTATTCTGGTTTTATTTCTTGTTATTCTTATTCGAATTATCTTCTTCTTCTTCTTCTTCTTCTTCTTCGTCTACTCCAACCTTCATCTCTTTTTTCATAATCATCGTCTTTATTTATAAAGCCAGTGTTGTAAATCAATTCAATGAAAATGTAGCAACGAAAATAATAAGCAAATATTTTTTGTTTTTGTTAAAATACAAACTAGAAGTAGACGAAAATAAAACTAAGACAACATATGTGAATATTACTAAGTGGAGGAAGATAATTACTGATTTACAAGATATATATTTTGATCTCAATTAAACATGTGATTAAGTATTAAGTAAATATTTATGTATAATGTAATCCGTGATTTTGTATCTGAATAAAGATTTATTTTAAAAAAATTAAAAAATCTTTATTTATATTTTATAGTTTTTATAATCATAATTATTATAGTTATATTATTATGATAGTCATTGATAATAATAATAATATCAATATTATTATAATTATTATCATTAATAGTAGTAGTAGTAGTATTTTTATGATTATTACTTTATTATTGTTGTTGTTGTTATTGTTGTATTTTTTGTAAACTAAACTGACAATGTGTAAGTGAAATGCGATATATAAAATCGTACCCGGACACCTACCCCCGGATAACCGTCCCCCGGATGACCAACCTAGGATATCCACCCTCTAGGACAACTACCCCCTAGGGCAATTATCCTCTAGGACAACTACCCCTGGATAATTACCCTCTAGGACAACCAACCTCTAGGACAATTACCCCTTCAGACTACTACCCTTAGGATATTTGTCCGGGGAGTAGTTGTCCTAGAGGATGGTTGTCGTGGGGTAGTTGTCGTGGGGGTAGTTGTCTGGGGGATAGTTTTCCGGGGTAGTTGTCCTAGAGGGTGGTTGTCCTAGGGGTAGTTGTCTTGGCCCAGGGGGGGGGGGGGACTGACGTCGCTTGCCTACATATTGCCTTTCCATTTTCTAAAAAAAGGTTTGACACTTTACCGCACTGACGATGTAATCTCGTCACAAAAGATGCTACATGATACTATGAGTAGACTATCTACAACTATAATATGCGCGAATTAGAGAAGACGGTTGCTCTAATATTCGTATTGAAAAATATTAAAACACCTGGGGAGGGAGACCGCAGTCCCTCCATGCCCCCACCCCGTACGTCTGTGGTAGTCTTTTTTCCTCCTATCCAATCCGGCTCAGGTTCGATACCCGACATGCCCGTGACAGCAACACATGTATTCAAGATTGAAGGTTCAAGATTCAAGTTTTATTGTCCATAATAATACAGAAATATAATTCCCATTTGGTGTTACATACCAGTGGCGGATCCAGGGGTGGGCCGAAACGGCCGCGGCCCCCCCCCCCTATTGGCGGCGCAAAAAAATTGAGATGGAAAAAAAGAAAGAAAAAAAGAAAGAAAAAAAGAAAGAAAAAAAAAGGGGGAAAAAAGGAGAAGATAAAAGAAAAGAGAAGAAAAAAGAAAAGAAAAGAGAGAGAGTTCAAAAAAGAGGAAAGAAAAAGAAGAGAGGAGCCGGGGAGAAAGAAAGACAACGAAATGGCACTAAAAATTAGTGACAGTAACGACGAATAAGGGAAAGACAAGGGGAAGGGGGGGGGGGGGGTGCGTGAAGGCGGATGCATTGAGGGGAGGGGGGGGGGAGGGGTGACTGGCCGTATTCTTATTTTTAGGTTATGCGAAACTGAGTCGGAATTATGCTTCTTTTAAAAAAAATCTTACCATGCTTGTTTATGTTAAGCCGTAGTGCATGAAAAGGTTAGAGTAGAAACACTTCTGAAAAGGCCGCGCCCGCCGGCCGGCCCCTCCAAAGAACCACAGAATGGTAATCTATAAATTATGGGGTCATTCTTGATGGCTTGGGAGTCGTTATTAAGGAGGGGGCCAGCCCTACTCAAATGGTAGTGACGGTAACGATGGATAAGGGAATAAGGAGGAAAGGGATGCACATGCAGGCGCGTACGCAAGGGGGGGGGGGGGGTCGAACCCCCCCCTCAAATTTGTGTCAAGTTGTCAAGTTGTCAAGTTGGTGTGCACCTCTATAGGTAGCCTCTCTCATTTTGAGCTCTGTAATTTGTTTCATTTTTCACCAATTTTGGTTGGATTTAGTATTTGTATTTTCAACATTGTGTTTGATATTGGTCAAGGAACAGAGGTAATCAATTTGTAAGGTGTATTTTGGTGTGAATTTGCAGTATTTTTGTTAAGTTTAATGTTTGATGTTCTTGTTCAATTTTACTGTACAGGCATGTGCATTAAGCTTTACTGGTACTTTGCTTGTATACCATTTGAATGTACTGACATTCACAATAGTCTCTTTTGTATGCTCCTTTTGTGTAAGCTATTCCTGCTTGTACAATGGATGGAAAGCCATTGAAAGTGTTGTTTTCTATAGGGCTTGTTATTTCTATTCTGTACACTTTGAATCAGCCCTATATAACCAAGGAATGTTTCACTTGTACTGGCTCACACATGAAGAGCCTCCACTGTAAACATCTCAAATATTGTAGTCAACCTATACTATACTACTGTAATTCGACAGCTACATTTCGATGTCTCCTTAATTCTGGAGATATCCAGCCCAATCCTGGTCCAGTGAATCGCACTGAGAATGTTTCCAATATTGGCCATACCAACTCACCTCCTTATTCAGCTGATTGTACAGCTTTACATATTTCATACAACTTGAATGATCTCCATCAGATTAATAACCAGCCGCTTAATTTACTACCCATGAATGTTTGGAGCAGGATTTGCGATCTTGGCATCGGTCGCCGACGTCGAACTCATCGCGGACGTGGGCGACGTACGATGCCAAGGCCGGATTTCCCTCCACCAATGTCGGTATCATCCAATAGCCTCAAACTTGGCCTTTGGAATGCACGTTCCATGACCAATAAAACACACGCAATTACTGATTTGATTGTTGAACATGATCTAGATGTTCTAGTTATCACCGAGTCGTGGCTCTCTGGAGACAGTAAGAGGGATGGTCTCATATTAGCTGATCTAAGATCTAGTTTGCCTAATTATGATTTCACCCATCGACCCCGGTTATCTTCCAAGGGCGGTGGGATTTTGCTTCTCTATAGATCCACGGCTCGCTGTACCTTGAACAACAACAATGATTTTGCATCTTTTGAATTACTGGATGTCACACTCAATCTGACACCTTCATCTGCTGTAAGGTTGTACTGTATTTATCGACCACCCCCGTCTGCCAATAATAATCTCTCCAACGGCACATTCTTGGATGAATTTCCAACTCTCCTTGAAGGTGCTGTTGTAGATGATCATTTTCCTCTATTATTGGGTGATTTCAACATACATGTTGATGATCCCAATGATAATTTTGCAAAATCTGTTATGACATGTGTTGATTCGTTAGGGTTCAAGCAACATGTTCGTGAACCAACCCATCGCGCAGGTCACACTCTAGATTTGATTTTCACAAGGAATTCGGATGATGTCTGCAACGTGAACTCGCTATCTTCCATGCCTTCCGACCATTGTGCACTTGTCACCACTGTCAATATCGCAAGGCCGAAGAATCCCAAGAAAGAGGTTTCCTTCAGGAAATATCGCAGCATTGACAAGGACTCTCTACGCAACTCTATTGACACAATGTTCCATTCACTTCCTGATCTATCTTGTCCATCTGCTTCCGCGGAGCATTACAACTCATCTTTGCGGACGTTGATTGATGAGCACGCTCCAATCCAGGTCAAGACTGTATCAATCAGACCTGATGCGCCATGGTTTACCGATGATATCCAGGAAGCCAAGAGGCGAAGGCGTCGTGCGGAACGTCGTTCGATCAAGTCTGGACTTTTTGTTGATAGAGAGCTGTACCGCCGTGAATGCGAGTCATATTATGAGTGCATCTTCAATGCGAAGTCAGCGTATCTCAAAGATCTCATCAAGAATGCTGACACTAAAGAACTGTTTCGTCTTGTGAAGACACTCTCAACGCCCACTCAATCTTCACCTCTTCCAGATCATTCTTCTGATAGTGAACTCGCCAACAGATTTGCTACATTCTTCAGGGAAAAAGTCGCCAAAGTTGTATCCTCTTTCCCTAATGTAGTACCAGCACCAGCTTCAAGATCTTTTGCTCCAGGCCCTCGTCATGAACTCTCTGATTTCTGCCTTGTATCCCTCTCACAAGTCAGGAAGCTCATCACTTCACTTCCTTCTAAACACCGTAAGCTAGATCTGATTCCTACCTGGCTTCTAAAGGAAGTCCTCGATGAACTCCTTCATCACATAACCAAACTGTTCAATCTCTCGTTATCATCCGGAATAGTTCCAGAGTCTTTTAAGACTTCTCTGCTTCTTCCCCTCCTAAAGAAGCCGAGTCTCGACACGAATGGACTTAAGAACTACAGGCCCATCGCAAACCTGCCATTCCTTGGGAAGGTTTTGGAACGTATTGTGTCACTACAGCTGAAAGCCCACATTGACAATCTCGGTTTGTTTCCAATCCACCAATCTGCCTATCGGAATCATCATTCTACTGAGACTGCAACTGTCAAGGTCCTAAATGACCTACTTCTAGCTGTAGATAAGGGTAATGAAGCTGTCCTCATCTTGCTTGATTACACTGCCGCATTTGACACTATCAACCACGACCTGTTACTCCATCGCTTAGAGAACGACTTCTCCATCACCGGCACCGTACTTCAATGGATTCGCTCCTATCTCATGCACCGAACTCAGAAGGTGATCATCAATGACACCAACTCGGAATCATTTCCCCTCATCTGCGGCGTTCCTCAGGGTTCCGTGGTCGGCCCCCTCCTGTTTATTCTTTACACCAGCCCTCTCTCAAATGTTATTAACCTTCATCAGAATATTCAACACACTATGTATGCAGACGACACCCAGATTTATGTAACTCTTCACCCAAACAGCAGGACAGTAGCCGCGAACAAACTCACCAGTTGCCTCAATGAAATCAAAACCTGGTCTTTTCAAAACTGTCTCTGCCTTAATGATTCAAAATCTGAAATGATTCATATTACTTTTAAATTTCGGAACTCAGACCCCTTTCCTGATCTTGTTATGAGTGATGGCTCTCTCAGTTGTTGTGCTTCTGTGCGTGACCTTGGTTTAAATATTGACAGCAATCTTACTTTCAAACAACACATTAGTAATATTTGTAAGTCTGCTTCCTTTGGTATATATAAGATCAGTAGAATCAGGAGGCTACTTGACCGACCCACAACTTCAAAATTAGTCCATGCTTTTGTCTCGACCCATATCGATTACTGTAATTCTTCTCTTTCTGGCCTCCCTCAGTCACATCTAGTCCCACTTCAAAGGGTACAGAATAGCGCTGCTCGGCTTGTGACTCTCTCGCGTAAATCAGAGCACATAACTCCAATATTGAACTCACTACATTGGCTTAAAATTCACCACCGCATATCCTTCAAAATTCTTCTCCTGTGCTACAAAGCTATCAATGGCTTAGCCCCCTCTTACCTTTCCGATCTCATATCCTTACGTTCCCGTACGTCGTCACGAACACTTCGTTCATCTTCCACATAACTGTTAACACCTGGACCCCGCACTAACACCCGGTATGGTGACCGCGCCTTTTCAGTTATTGCCCCCGCTCTCTGGAACAAACTGCCCGCCTTTATTCACTGCGCCCCCTCTGTATCTCAATTCAAATCTCTACTCAAAACCTATCTTTTCAAATTGTAAATTGCAGTTGTGCGTCGGTCAATGGAGGTGCGCACCATATTTGTCTTTATTTAGTTGATTGCCACTGTTTTTCTTACCTTATCTATGTTACTTTTGTATTTTTGCTTTTTCTTCTAATTTAATTCTACGGGTTATAGTCTTCTCTTAATCAGAACACTGTGCGCTTAGAAACATCAGTATTAAGCGCCTAATAAATGTTATGTATTATTATTATTATTATGTCCTGATGTGTATAATGCGTAGACCAGGGGTTCTCAAACTTTTTCTTTGACGGTCCAGAAGCGAATTCTATGAAAGCTGTAAGGTCCGAAATGACACTTGTATACTGAAGATAATGAGGCTTGTTTTTGGTCTTTATCTGATCCAAGGAGAATTGTTACAGTTTAAAAAAAAACAGAACCGCCAGTGCTTCCACTCGTTTAAATAAAGTTTCCTGAAAAATAACACCCAATATCCTGGAATTTGAAGGAATTTTCTTAAAACTTTCAAAATGCCTCTTACGTGGATTTATTTTTTGGATGAATCGCTATGACGTTTTAATATATATTATTTATTGAGTGGGCTTATTTTGCTTTCGAATGGATCCATACAACATGGAAGAGCTTGAGGGGCCTGGCAGAGCCTTTTCAAGAGAGAAATTGTCTTTAGAAATTGTCTTTTAAATTCACACTAGCGTATAGCACTAGCGAGCTCTCCGATCCAGGCTAGACTCTTCGCGAGCGGTTTCATACGAATTTTAAGCGGTTCCATTGGAATTAATCGAGAAATTCCCCTCGCTAGCGTGTAAATAAAAAATAGCTAGCTGACTGGCTCTCCAATCAATTAGGGCTTCTACAATCTTAATCAGGGGCGGCGATTTCTTTTCATGACCAGGGGGGGGGGGGGGAATGACGAAATGCGAGGGACGAGGGAACATAGTGAGCAAGAGGGGCCAGTGGCGTAATGAGCAGAAACGTTGGGGTGTGTGTTTGTGGGTGTAGGGGGGGGGGGGCTCAAGTGTTTACGATCAGGTAGAGCAAAGCGAGCGAAGCAAAAAGCTTAAATTGGCGTGGGGTCCAGGGGCAAAGCCCCGGCGGGAGTCAAGGGCGGAGCCCCATGAAGCTCAGGAGTTCTTTAGGCATTTAATTACGGTCAGATGAGCATTTTGATAAGGTTTATTTGTGATACTGGCAGGTCACTAATTTGGAGTGAGGCCTAGGGGGCGGCGCCCCCAGAATCTCAGGGTTTTAAGGCATCAAATTATGATCAGACGGATGAGCATCTAGGGGCCGCCTTAGGGCCCTCGGAAGGGTCCAGGGGGTAGAGCCCCGGGATTCCAGGGGAATATAATGCCATTTTAGCAACATTTGTAAATTGTTGGTATCAAATTAGAAATAAACCATGTTTGATTTTATTAGGGGGGGGGGTACTGGTCCCCCCCCCCCATCAGTACGCCAGTGAACGGGGAGGAGGTGACGGAAGTGACTACCCCCATAGAGCCATATGATAAGTCTTATTATATAGCTCTATGCTACCCCCTCACAGGTTTGTTGTATTACAAAATTACATTCTTTAGCAAAACTATAGTATAAAAATTACAAGCAATATACTTTTTTCACACTTCAATTTTACTTTGCCGGTATCTAGTGTGCATTCCGAAGGGTTGTAAATATATATTAGGTAAATGTTAGTAAGTAGGCAGGAAGGGACTTTTTAAAAGAGCAAGTTGAATATTCATTTTTGTACCACAGATCTTATTCTATAACTCTTAATCTTGTACACATACAATGTAAACTGTGTTTACGTGATACCAACAGAATACATATTTCTACAATATTTACTCGTACATTTTGAAGGATATTAGTAAACCTCCATTTTAGGCCACAGTCCATGGGCTAGTAGTACTACCCAATTTTTCACATATCGGTCCCTTTCTGAATTGCCCACGCCCTCACCCCCCCCCAAGAAAAAATATTTTCAAATTGTTACATGTATACACAATATAATTGATGTGTCAACCTTCATAATGATTATTGACCTCCTTTAAATTTATATATGGAAGACTTTAGAAGACAACTGTTACAGTTCAACTATAGGGCATGCTTTAAAGCATCTTCTAATCTGTCCTGACTAAAATGTAAAACGTTTTTCACATTTTGTATTCTTTGTTGAAAAACTTGCTTGCTGGCAAAAGTGTATGCATGTTTAAATTTTTGTTTACATGTCTAGTCCGGTTAATAATAGCACGCAATGATGTTATTATTCGACACGTTATTTTTTTTTTTTTGTAGTATTGTTTTATTGTATTCATTCAGTACAATATAACAAACAAATATACAGCTTCATTGATTTACATATATCAAAATATAAAGAAAATTGTACATTTCTCAAAAAATACATAAGATAGTTTAATACACAGTACATATAGTTTAATACACAGTACATAATGTTTACATTTAATTACACTGTTATTCACATTATCCTATCGATAAGCGTAACGATTTGCTTTAGTATCATATAACAAATATAACAAGTGACAAGTATATACAACAATGGGCAAATATTATTGTTTCCAGACCGATGATTTAAGTGAGAAGAACTTCATTTAATATTGAAGCTGTTGCCGTTTGTATATACATAAACTGAAGTTTAATGGTGTAGATTTGTTTGAGACTATATAGCCTTTACTGAGATATATCTCCAATCAAATCAAATTTAGTGATGTTATCGAACAACTTAAACAATATCAATCTTCTATTCTCCTAAATAAATCTAAGAAACTTGAAAATTGCATTACAATGTAAATTCATCGTTAGTGAAAATGTTATACAATATACAACAATGGGCAAATAATTGTTTCCAGACCGACGATTTAAGTGAGAAGAACTTCATTTAATATTGGAGCTGTTGCCGTTTGTATATACATAAACTTGAAATAATAAGTAGCCTTGAAAGTGTCGCAATATATCATGTGTGAGTGAGCTTGAAGTTTAATAGTGTAGATTTGTTTGAGAGTATAATAGCCTTTACTGAGATATATCTCCAATCAAATCGAATTGAGTGATGTTATCGAACAACTTAACAATATCAATCTTCTATTCTCCTAAATAGACCTGGGAAACGTGAAAATTGCATTACAATGTAAATTCATCGTTAGTGAAAATGTAATACAATATGCAACAATGGGCAAATAATTGTTTCCAGACCAATGATTTAAATGGCCCATGACATCGAAATACAAGTGTATTCCTGTTGGTGTGCAGTCCTGCATACATCTCTTATTTTGATATGTAAACTTCTGAATTTGTTTCATAGATTTTTAAATATTTGTTGAAATATTTGTTTTTCAAACTTGCTAAGCTCCACCCCAAAAACCTCCAGATCTCATTCCCCTTGTGACATCATCTGTCAGTCATCAATGTGCTAACTTGAGAAAGTGGCATGTAACTTTGCCAAAGTTGACCACCTGTCACAATACCACAAACCATAGCAACATATAAGTTGCTATGTCAGACATGTCAGATTAAACTAATATTTTAGAATAGACAATGGTATGTAATTTCCCCCAGCTTTGCACACGTTCATAATAGAATTGCATGCTTCTATACATAATGTACAATACATCATCATTGCCTTTGTCTTCCTGGTGATGCTACAGCATGTCTGACATAGCAACTTATATGTTGCTATTGTATTACGTATTGTAACAGGTGGTCGACTTCGGCAAAGATACATACCATTTTCTCAAGTTAGCTCATTGATGACTGACAGATGATGTCACAAGGGGAATGAGATCTGGAGGTTTTTGGGGTGGAGCTTAGCAAGTTTGAAAAACAAATATTTCAACAAATATTTAAAAATCTATAAACCAAATTCAGAAGTTTACATATCAAAATATGTGATGTTTGCAGGACTGCACACCAACAGGAACACACTTGTAATTCGATGTCATGGGTCCTTTAAGTGAGAAGAACTTACATTTTATATTGAAACTGTTGCCGTTTGTATATACATGAACTTGAAATAATAAGTAGCTTTGAAAGCAATATATCATGTGTGAGTGAGCTTGAATGTGTAGATTTGTTTGAGACTATATTGCCTTTACTGCTTGGGGTCCAGGCGAAAAGCCCCAAAGGGGGTCAAGGGGTGGACCCCCTGAAGCTCAGGGGTTTTAGGCGTTTAATTACGGTAAGATAAGCATATTTTGATACCTTATTTGTGACACTGTCAGGTCGCTAATTGACGTGGGGTCAAGGGGCCCCCTAAAGCTCAGGGGTTTTACGCATTAAATTACGGTCAAATAAGCATATAGGGGCCCTCCTTATGGCCCTTAGTGGGGTCCAAGGGCAGAGCCCCTGGAAGCTCGGGGGTTTTAGGCATTTAATTACGGTCAGATAAGCATTCAGGAGCCCGCCTTAGGGTCCATTGTAGGACCCAAGGGGTGGATCCCCGCAAGCTCAGACATTTTAGGTATTTAATTACGGTCAGACGAGCATATATTGCGACACTTTTTCAAAAAAGTGAGGGGGCGGGCCTTGACACGTAGGCTTCTAAATAAGCATAGTTTTGGCTGACTGTAAATTTGGGAATTTTCCATAAACGAATACAACAGTATAATTTACAAAAAAGTGAGAAATACGTTTGAATCTTCTTTTTTTTTGGGGGGGGGGGGGCAACTGCCCCAAGCCCCCATCAGTACGCCAGTGCGAGGGACGAGGGAGCATTGTGAACGAGAGGGGCGAAGGTGACGGCACTGACTATCCCCTCACAGGTTTTTTGAAGTTTTGTTGTATTAAAAAATTACTTTCCTTAGCAAAACTATATTATAAAACCAAGCAATATACCTCTTTTACTTTGCTGGTAACTAGTGGGCAGTCCGAAGGGTTGTAAATATCAGTTTAGGAGGTAAATTTTAGTATCAGTAGGAAGCTTGGGCATGGATGGGATTTCTATTTCCCACTCTAGACCTCTGTCATATACATGTATATTGATATCGCTATGGGAGTTGAAATGGCAAATATCAGCCTGGTGGCGGTTATTTTACCTGACTGCTAAGAAAGCATAAATGCTTGTTTTGTTAGTAAGCAACCAGACGGCCGACGGCTTTAGGTCCTCTCCGAGGGGCCTGGTAATGAGGATTAATGCCTTCCAAAAGGGCACTAGCGCCTTGACTTGGTTTCGAACCCGGGTCACCGGATTACAAGACCACTGCTCTATCGATGTTAAATTATCAGCCTGGCAAATATATACACTTAATATGTTGTATTACTCCTTACTGAAAAGAGCAAGCGGAATATTCATTTTTGTAGCACACTAGCACTGATCTATTTCTATAACTCTTAATCTTGTAAATATACAGTGTAAACTGTGCTTACGTGATACCAATGGAATATATAGATTTTCTACAATATTTACTTGTATGTTTTGAAGGATATTATGCAAGGGATGCTATAGCGAACGAGCGAGAATATTTGTTTGCATTTTTATTAGTCTAAACGCTGTACTCTTGGGCCCTCCAGAGCTTATAAGTGTGTTGCAGTCTGTAGTCAGTATTTGCTATTCATTTTTTGCACTTTTTCGGATTTCCGGGGGGACGTGTCCCCCGTCCCCCTGGGATCGCCGCCCCTGCCTACAATTAATGTGGCTAATCACAGCCGCTGCTAGCTACACGCCCGAGTATGTACAGCTCCAGCAATCCAAAAATAGACTCTGTCTCCAGTCATTCGCACAGTATACTTGACTGAACAATAAAAAAAATATGCGCGGCCTGGACGTACGTACGTACGTACGTACATTTCCGCGCGCCCAGTCTAAGAATTCAGACTCGTATTCCGAATATACATGCATGTAGACATGTTACACGATTTAAATTAATGGCTGTGCAGTGAATAATTGTCCCGAGGATGATTAGAAATGTATTGACATTTAAGTTATACTGACATTAAACTTAATTATTGAAAATATATCGCCATTTTGCTTTAATGTAGATATTTCGTTTGATATAGTTGCAAAATATGAGTTATTTGCAATCGATTGCAACTCAATATTTTTTGCAACGCCCCATTATAAAAACATAACACTTCAAACATAAAAACAACTAAATAATACGCCAAACTTTTTGTTTTAAGGTTTTTCTGAAAATAAACGTTAACAAATAGAGTGGACACTTTTCGCCAATCGCAGACTCATATCGCCCATCTAGGAGACGCATATCGCCGGTGGAATGCGGCGAAACGCGTCTCTAAGACGCGTATCGCCTGGCGATATGCGTCTGTACAGACGTGAATTCGCTAAGACACATAACGCCACGACACCGGCCGGCCATACGTAAATGGCAGTGACGGTAACGATGGATTAGGAGGAAGGGGTGCATACGTGAACTGCAAGCGTATTGGGGATGATCATACTTTCATTTTAGAGTGTGCAATCTGGGTCGGAATCCAGCATAATATATTTTTTAAAAAGAGGTTCACATGAAAACACTCATGATAAAGCCGCGCCCGGCCCCTACAACATCATTTTGGATTTTCAGATGATGGGGCGGGTGGCAGGGGTAGGGGCAAAGTTCGCCCCACTCTTCAAGTACCCCCCAAAGGGCCACTTTTACTTTGTTGAGAAGTGCCCCTTCCCCTTTTTAACTCGGATAAGCGCACATTTCATCAACACATGTGCCCCCTTTCCTATCTGATAAGGGCTATTTAGAAAAATGAGGCCCTTCATAAATAAAAAGTGTCCCTTTTCATCTCTGGTAAATGACCATTTTCATATATGAGAAGTTAATTCTTTTCACTTCAGTGCTCTCTTCACCTCCGATAATTGCCCCTATTCAAATCTGAGAGATGCTCGTTTTACTTTGAAAAGTACCCCTTCCCCTCCTGATAAGTACTCTTTTCATCTATGATGGGTGCCCATTTTCACCTTTGCTAACTGCCCTTTTATTTTGAATCGTTCCCCTTTTCCTTTCTAATAAGGGACCTATCCCCTTTTCATAAATTCCCCTTTTCCGTCGACAAATGCCCATTTCCCATACTCATAAGTGCCCTATCTCATTTCTGGTGAGTGCCTCCTTTCAGGTGTAAGAAGTGCCCCGTTTGAATCTTTGATAATTACTCTTTGTACCTTGACACATGCTCCTTTTCTTTCCTAATAAGTGTCTTTATCCCTTTCGATAAGTGTCCCCTTAACCTCTCATCATCAGGCACGTAGCCATGGGGGGCACGGGGGGGGGGGGCACGTGCCCCCTAACTTGCTCATCATTAGTCTTGCACCTAATTTAAAGCGACTAAGAGTAATTTCCCCTAAAGCTCGCTCGCTCCCTCGCATTTATAGATGATACAATTATATGTCACTTTAAAACAAAGTTTTTTCAGTCTTCCGTGATGCTTATAACCCCATCATGATTTGTTTTTTTCCTCTTTATAAGATGTAATTTTTCACTCTGCGACCTCACAGATCTTACAGTTTGTTCTCGCTCGCTTTGCTCGCTCGCAAATAAATATTCAGACAATCACACCCAGCCGAAAGTGTGATGCTTAAGCAATATCTTTTTATATAGAAAAACAAATATTGAAATCGTCCCTGATAATGGAATCACAATGAAAGGGTATATACCAATGTCTAAAAAAATGTATATTTTCGCTTTGAGATTTCGCTTTGTAGGTGCCCTTTTTTGTTGGTGCTTTCCACTTTGGAAATAGCTCCGCCGCCCCTGCTTACGCATTAGCGCCAGCGTTAATTTCGCGCTTGCGCGCACAGGGGGTGTCTGTATGTGTGTGTGTGTGTGGCATGGGTGTCGATCTGTCACTGATACCTATTCATCAGGGGGGGGGGATGATCTATTCATTCACCCCCCCCCTGATGAATAAGTATTACGTGAGGATCGACACCCATGGTGTGTGGGGAGGGGGGGGGTTCCTCTCTAGCTCTGAAGCTGAATTTTTTTTACCTGGATTCGTGCGATTTGGTTAATACTTTTAGAGGGAGTCTGAGGGGTGATGTGCCCCCCTCTGAAGCTGACATTTTTTGGATTTTTGAAACTGGATTCGTGCGTTTTGGTTTATACTTTTTTGGGGAGTCTGATTTGATTTCAAAACACCTGCAGTTTAATGCGGGATGGGGTTGCAGCCTCTCTTTCCCCGAAAATTTAAAAAATACCAATATGCATTTGTTATATCTTATCTCGTATATTTTGGTGACGATTAACACTTTCACAACATATATACATAAGCTCAAATTTCCGCTCACTCGCTTCGCTCGCTCGCCAAATTATTAAACCAGGAAACAGATATTGGAGCAAGAGGCTTCAGCCCCCACTGATGGAAATGTCAAAAAAATTGCGCGCGAGCATAACTTGAAAACGGGGAATGTTGATATCGGACAAGAGATGTGACGTGAGCATGTCCCCTTTCCAAAATAATGGTGCCTGTTTGTAGGTACCAGTACACTATTAAAGTACAGTGCTTCTAATATGACCTTGTCAGTATTGGTAAGTTTAAATAACGGTCTGCGCGAATTTCGAATTTCCGGCCCCCCCTATTGGAAAATCCTGGATCCGCGCCTGCATACAATATAGTCAAAGGCATAAACATGATATTGTACGCTGATTGATAGCCAGAATAGGGTTGAGTTTATTTCAACCAAGAATGATTCACAGGTCAACACCATTCCAGCTCTAAGTAGACAGTACATAACAAGAATATAGCGTGCGTCACATCATGAATGCATTAATACATGAATATCAAACTGATGTACATGTATGTTTGAGATTTGTTCCAATACAATGCGACATATCCCCTCCTCCCTGGATGGATTTTGGTAAACGGGCCATAACAATTATGTGACACTACCTTTTTCATACATCGAATTATTTGAAATATGAAAAGGGGATGTCGAAAGTTCATCAGTATTTGCTGGCTATGCATTAGGAGGGATAATTGTGTGCTTGCCGGTTTTTCACCCAAGGAGAAAGCAAAATTATTCAGTAATTCTTACATCGGTGTCATAGTGACGATTTGAAAATAATAGAGTAAGATAAAGGCAGAGAGAGAAAGAGAGAGAGAGAGCATGAGAGATCCGCGCGCGCAGTCTAAGAATTCAGACTCGTATTCCGAATATACATGTAGACATGTTAAACGCTTTAAATTAATGGCTGTGTAGTGAATAATTGCCCCGAGGATGATTAGAAATATATTGACATTTAAGTTATACTGACATTAAACTTAATTATTGAAAATATATCGCCATTTTGTTTTAATGTAGAGATTTCGTTTGATATAGTTCCAAAATATGAGTTATTTGCAATCGATTGCAACTCAACACTTTTTGCAACGCCCCATTATAAAAACATAACACTTCAAACATAAAAACAACTAAATGATACGCCAAACTTTTTGTTTTAAGGTTTTTCTGAAAATAAACGTTAACAAATCGAGTGGACACTTTTCGCCAATCGCAGACTCATATCGCCGATCTAGGAGACGCATATCGCCGGTGGAATGCAGCGAGACGCGTCTCTAAGACGCATATCGCCTGGCGATATGCGTCTGTACAGACGTGATTTCCCTAAGACACATAACGCCACGACACCGGCCGCGAATTTGCGATTCCCAAACCATTCAGCTATGGGAGACTTTATGAGCAACGTGATTGGTCGAGAGAAGAAATAAATATTACGTCATTTACTGCGCGCTCGGGCTCGCTCACAGCTGACATCACTGATCTCTACGTAGAGATCAGTGCCTTGAAAATATTACTGTCACGTCTCATGACAATGACCTATGACTGTGCCGAAATTGAAGGAAATTGATTGAACCGATCTTGAGTTATCCTGTAAACAAAAAAGGGGGTAAAATAAATAAAAAATAAAGAAATAATAATAAAGAAAGAAAATTCTGACGAAAACAATAGGTGATCTGTCATTGACAGACCACCTAATAAATAAATAAATAAATAAATAAATAAATAAATAAAGGCAATTCTAACGAAATTATGAGGTGGTCTGTACGTTATACAGTCCACCTGAAAAATCTTTACATTAAGGAAATAGCACTAAGGCAAAGCTGTACTTTTCTTCCTCTTCTTCCTGCATTACTCTATATTTATCATTATTCAAAGGTCCGTTACTTCACGTGAATTGCAACTAATCAATTCAATCGCATTTTAAACTATCTCACAGGATATGATCGATGTAGGCCGATTCAAAGAATAAACGTTTCGTTTTCATTTTAACCTTATAATGATAAACCATTCATTGCTTGATCTGCATTATCTTTCTGCATTACACTATCAGGGAATAAATAGTATATCTTTTTTTTTTTGAGCTTACCATTAAGGAAATACTACTTAACCAAAGCTTTATTTTTCTTACTCTTTTTCCTGCATTACTATATCAGGGAATAAATAGTATATAATTATTTTTGTGATCTTAACATGAAGGAAAAAACCACTTAATCAAAGCTATATTTCTCTTACTCTTTTTCCTGCATTACTATATAAAGGAACAAATAGTATATCATTAAAAAAAAAATCTTTTCATTAAGGAAATACCACTAAGTCAAAGCTGTATTTTTCTTCTTCTTCTCCCTGTATTACTCTATACTATACGCAATTCCACCAGTACCAGCAACTTTCTTGTATTATTATGGGCATTAATAATAATACTACTGTTGGGTTCTTAAAATAGACTTAGGAAGAAAGGAGGCTTTGAATGAATTCACTGAGACTGCCTTTGGTAACTCAGATGACTGCCCCCTCCCCACCCCCGCCCCTTCGCGGTCTGTAAGGATTCTTCCCCACCTTCAGAGTTTGAACAAGAGAACGTAAGCTCAAGCTGTGCTCATGACGACACCTTTCTTCTATGTATGAGTTTATGCGGCCATGTATGTTAACAATTTATATATGTGTGTCTTTGTGTGACGATGTATATAGGGAAAATATATGAACATCAAACTCAAATATGTCCCTGCTAGATACATGTATATGGGTCATGAAAGCAACTGAGAGCAAAACATCTGATTGTTGGGTTTTGTTTTATTTATTTATAAGTTCAAATTCATTTATCCATTTATGTATTTATTTATTTCATTAATTTATTCATCTATTGGCTTGTCAGTTGATTTTTCCAAGCATTTGCACATTTCGACCCTGGCTTGAAGAAAAATATAAACAAATCGTCCAATTAGAAACCAGGAGTATTATAATAATGTAAATGGATCGAGTGATAGAAAGACAACATTGACCTTTAATGTCTGTATATTTCGCCAATTCCAAATTATGCATAGTATCTTGCTTTGTATGGGCCAACACACAGATTCCGGAATTGAACTAATCGTAACCTAATATTGCTAAACAAAATTTTAAAATGAAGAAAGAGAATTGATACTTTGTGAAAGAGACAACATTAAGTGCTCTGTCATGAAAGAGATGGCTTTAATGGTATACTGTAGTTTCGATCTCCAAATCAATTCTTGTTACAACTCAGTTTTAGATTTTAACACTCGGAGTGTGTCTTTTGCTTTGTCATCTCTTTCATTCAATGAAACCAAAAGGTATCGTAATAAAAATAATCATTTCCTTTAAATTGATAGTACATTTCAGAACACAAAAAATAGGATAATATAATTATCTCCATTCTAAACAGTATAGGCTAAAATCATGAATTATAGGACAACTGTCTATCCATAAAGTTTGATGATAATGATGGTGATTGATGATTGCTTTACCCAACTACTGTGTATGCTTGTTAGTTAGCAACCAGGGGACCGACGGCTTAAAGTCCTCCCCGGGGAACTTGGCAATGCAGATTAATCCCTTACTAAATGGCACGAGCGCACTGATTTGGATTCCCGAGACAATACTGTTCTACCACTGAGCCATCGCGCCTACTCACATATCTTGTCTAATCAGGTGGGCTGTATCTAATACAGACCACCTTATAATTTTGTTAAAATTGCCTTTATTATTTATCAGGTGGGCTGTATCTAATACAGACCACCTTATATTTTTGTTAAAATTGCCTTTATCAGGTGGGCTGTATCTAATACAGACCACCTTATAATTTTGTTAAAATCGCCTTTATTAGGTGATACGTACGTAGACGTATCACCTTTTGATTTCGTCAAGATTTTTATTATTATTATTTATTTATTTATTTATTTATTTATTTATTATTATTATTATTCTTCCTCGAATTTGTTCGCAGGATATCTCAAGACTGAATAAAGCCATTATCATGAAACTTGCCATGATGATAGATCTTAATCTAACTTAGAACTGCGTGACTTTTCAAAGACTCAAAGTCATTATGACGTCATCTAGGCGCCATTTTGTGAAAATCAACTTATGATCATTATCTTCATAACGGAAAGTAATTTTTCATTCATATTTATCATGAATAAGATCAATATTCGTCCGGTCAATTTCAGGTCAATAAACGTGCGCAAATGCGCGCGGGCGCGTTCGTCCGCGCGTTTACGCGCGCGCAAAAATTAAAAATGCTCTAAATCTCAAATTTTTTTTGCATACGTTTCAGGCCATATGGAGCATTTGACTAAAAATCATGCACACGCGCATGCGCGCGTGTTTTTTGTGCGCACTAGCATTTTGTAACATAGAATTGCCAAATTTTCTAGTTCAGCGTATTTGGCACATTTTTCCAAGCATTTTGATAATTTGTTCACCTTTTAATAACGCAATGAGCGTCCGTCAAAGTTGACAGCGCGCGCGGATCTGCGTTATCTTTATCCACAATATATGGGCAAAAACATACCTATACAAAATTCATTGTAACTCTTCAGAATAGATATGAACTCCAAATATGTTTTTATATGTTGATAGATCATGAGTTGGAGATATGATTTCATGTCTCATTTGATCCTCAATTAATTCATGATGTCATCATAATGGCCTCCGAACTCAAAATTTAAATTTGCATATTATGACGTTTGCATATTTTTGGAAAATTGATTGTATCTCTGAAAATATCGATTGTTTTTCTTCAAAATTTTGATATGTTGTAGCTGAGATAATTTCCTACAAATATAGTGTACACAATTTTCCTGTTTGACAAAGGTATCATGGCGTATTTTTGCAATTAAAGGAGGCATGTCAATTTTTCACATTTTGCGTGTATTGTCTATGGGACATGACTATTTCTCAAAACTGCATTCTACATTTCCGTCTTTCGCGAGCAACATCTCCGTTGTTTTGACTTTTTTTTCGGTGAGCTTCGAGTATGTTGTAGCTGAGACATTGGGCCGTATGCATAAAAAGTAGCAATTGCTTGCAAGCAATTGCTTCAAGCACAAGCAATTGCTTGTCAAGCAAAAGATCAAGCTCAAGCAATTGCTTAAATCCGTATGCATAACATTTTGCTTGTGCTCAAACCTTTTGCTTGCCTCCAGCAAGCAATTGCTTACGATCTCAACAATAGCGACGTCACGCCGGTGCGAACATCATTCATGGGAGAACAAAGGCGGGTTTCGCATACTAGTAGTGTATTCAAATGCCATGCGTGTGGGGTAGCCTTTCCTGACATGGCAGTATAACATTCCAGGATGACATATTTCAGAACAAAATGAAAAAAACACACCGATACATGCACACATGATTTATTATACTCCTGTACAACTTTGGTTTTTCTCTAACGAGCATAAACATGATGCTTAACCGCGAACGTCCCGATTAAGCAAGAGCTCAAGCTGCTATGACGGAGCTTGAAAAAACGTAAGCAATTGCTTATAAGAACAAGCAAAAGGTTCGTTTTATGGATACGTTTTTAAGCAATTGCTTGATCTTTAAGCAATTGCTTGCGGACATCGAGCAATTGCTTGTGCTTGCTAGCAAAAGCATTTGCTTGCAAGCAATTGCTTATGTTTATGCATACGGATTCAAGTAAAAGGCTAGCACAAGCAATTGCTACTTTTTATGCATACGGCCCAATGAGCTATCTCCAATGTGTACTTCATTTTTCGATCATATGCCGGGATCATGCTCATATTTTACTTGCAAAGTGGGATTTTAGAATTCCATTTTCGTTTACGTGTAATCGCTATGGGAAATGTTTTGGTATATCGGTAACGCACTTGACTTCCGACCTTGAGATCCCGGGTTCGAGTCCGGGTGTCTCCCAAAAAAAAATTCTGAACTTTTTAGGTGGTCTGTCAACGACAGATCACCTATTGTTTTCGTCAGAATTTTCTTTCTTTATTTATTTATTTTTATTTCTCCCCACTTTTTTGTGTAGACGATAACTCAAGATCCGTCCAGTCAATTTCGTTCAATTGTGGCACAGTCATAGGTCATTGTCATGAGACGTGACAGGAACATTTTCAAGGTCATCAGGTCTTCATGACGTCATCCAGGCGCCATTTTGTATTTTTTTTGGTACTTTCAACTCATGATCATATCTTCATAACGGAAAGGCATTTCTTATTAATATTTATCATGATTAAGGTCAATATCCGTCCGGTCAATTTCAGGTCAAAGAACGCGCGCGCATGCGTACGTCCGCGCGTCAGCGCGCGCGCAAAAAATAAAAATGCTCCAAATCGTTTAAAATTAATTTTGCATACGTTTCAGGCCATTTTAAGCGTTTCGCAAAAAAAAAGCTCGCACGTGCGTGCACGCGCGTTTTCGCGCGTACTGGTATTTGCCAACATAAAATCGCAAAATTTTCTCTGTCATCATATTTGGCACATTTTTCCAAGCATTTTGATACCTTGTTCACCTTTTTCTGCCAATTAATAACGGAATGAGCGTCTGTTTAAGATAATGTCCGTGCGTGCGAGCTCTTGTAATACATAGCATACATGGGCAAAAACATGCCTATACAACATCCATTGTAGCGCTTTAGGATGGAAGATGAACCCAATTTTGTTTTCATATTTTGATAGAGTATGAATTGGAGATATGATTTCATGTCTCATTTGACCCTCAATTGACTCATGACGTCATCATAATGGCCTCCGAACTCAAAATTGTAATTTGCATATTATGACGTCATCATATTTTTGGAAAATTGATTGTATCTCTGTAAATTTGGATCAATTTTCTTTTTAATTTTGATATGTTCTAGCTGAGACAATTTTCTACAAATGTAGTATTCACAATTTTTATTTTTGACAAAAGTATCATGGTGTATTTTTGCGATTTAAGGAGGCATGTCAATTTTTCGCATTTTGCGTGTATTCTCTATGGGACATGACTTTTTCTCAAAACTGGATTCTACACTCCCGTCTTTCGCGAGCAAAATCTCCGTTGTTTTAGCTTCGTTTTCGCTGAGCTTCGAATATGTTGTAGCTGAGACAATGAGCTATCAAAAGTGTGTCCTTTATTCTTCGATTAGATGCCGGGATCATGCCCATATTTCACTTGCAAAGTAGGATTTCTGAATTCCATTTCCTGTTTACGTGTAATCGCTATGGGAGATGTTTTGGTATATCGGTAACGCACTTGACTTCCAACCTCGAGATCCCTGGTTCGAGTCCTGGGGGGGTGTTTCACAAAGATCCTAAGTTGAACTTATCTCTAAGTTGGACTTAAAATTTATGGGAAGCCATTAGCATCCTTGAAAATATTTTGTAATTTTTTTTTTAGAAGGCATAAAATGTTGATTCAAATCATTCATATTTCTATTATCATGGGAGATTTCATGTTCTTGATGTGGAATTGATGAAAAGTCTGAAATACTCCAATTTTTTGCTTATGAATATATTTCATTTTAAGGCTCCAATGGCTGTCCATACTTTTTAAGTCCAACTTAGTGTTAAGTTCTACTTAGGATCTTTGTGAAACACTCCCCGGGTGTCTCCAACACTTTTTTTTTCACTTTTTTTTCCTTTTGACCTTCACTGTACCATCTCCTTTGATTATTTAATCACGTAGATTCGCAAATAATGTCATAAATAACCCTTTTTACTTTATTATTACCCTATTTTCACTTAATCCATTACTTTTTGCGTGTAATCCCTATGGGAAATGACTTTTTCTCAAATCTGGAGTCTACATTCCTGTCTTTTGCGAGCAATATCGCCGTTATTTCGGCTTGGATTTTGTTGATTTTTGAGTATGTTGTAGCTGAGACTATATGCTATCTAAATCAACCCTCATTTTTTCAATAAGATGTCATGATCGCGCTCATGATCATGATCATGATCATCACGATCATCATTATCATAATGATGCTAATCATTTATCAATTACATTTTCATTTCTTTGAATAAGATAAAATCGTCAAAAGGTGTTCTTCATGATGTAAATTAGAGTCAAATGTGTAACTGGTTACTGCACAGGGTCAAAGGTCATATATTGTTTCAATCTATCTTCCCTAGATCCATGATGATCAAGGAGACACAATTTAATCTTGACATATGAATAGATCATAATGGGAGAAGCATATGAATGGGAGAAGCAAAATAATATATCGTGTAATGCATTATTCGTTATGTAAACCATTATCATACGTATCACCTAATTCGTCTAAGTGACGAATTAAAGTCTAGTTAGGTGATACGTACGTAGACGTATCACCTTTTGATTTCGTCAAGATTTTTATTATTATTTATTTAGGTGATACGTAACGAAGTCTACGTATCACCTATTGATTTCGTCAAGATTTTTATTTATTTTTTTTATTTATTATTCTTCCTCGAATTTGTTCGCAGGATATCTCAAGACTGAATGAAGGCATTGTTATGAATCTTTCAATGATGATAGATCTTAGTCTAACTTAGAACTGCGTGACTTTTCAAAGACTCAAAGTCATCGTGACGTCATCCAGGCGCCATTTTGTGAAAATCAACTAATGATCATATCTTCATAACGGATAGTAATTTTTCATTCATATTTATCATGATTAAGATCAATATCCGTCCGGTCAATTTTAGGTCAAAAAACGTGCGTAAACGCGCGCGTACCCGTTCGTGCGCGTGTTAATGCGCGCGCAAAAAATTAAAATGCTCTAAATCATCTTAAATTTTTTTTGCATACGTTTCAGGCCATTTAAAGCATTTCGCAAAAAAATCGCGCACACGCGCATGCGTGCGCGTTTCCGCGCGTACTGGCATTTTGCAACATAGAATCGCCGAATTTTTGCTGTCATCATATTTGGCACATATTTCCAAGCATTTTGATAATTCGTTCACCTTTAATTAACGCAATGAGCGTCCGTCAAAGTTGACAGCACGCGCGGATTTGCGTTATCTTTATCCACAATACATGGGCAAAAACATGCCTATATAAAATTCATTGTAACTTTTAAGAATAGATAGAAAATCCTAATATTTTCTCATATTTGGATATATTTTGGAATGAAGATATGATTTAATGTCTCATTTGACCCTCAATTAAGTCATAATGTTATCATAATGGCCTTCAAACTCAAAATTTAATTTTGCATATTATGACGTTTGCCAATTTTTGGAAAATTGATTATATCTCTGTAAATATTGATTGTTTTTCTTCCAAATTTTGATATGATCTAGCTGAGATGATTTCCTACAAATGCAGTAACAACAATTTTCCAGTTTGACAAAGGTATCGTGGCATATTTTTGCGATTTAAGGAGGCATGTCAATTTTTCACATTTTGCGTGTATTGTCTATGGGACATGACTATTTCTCAAAACTGCATTCTACATTTCCGTCTTTCGCGAGCAACATCTCCGTTTTGTTAACTTTGTGTTCAGTGAGCTTCGGGTATGTTGTAGCTGAGACAATGAGCTATCCGAAATGTGTACTTCATTTTTCGATCCTATGCCGGGATCATGCTCATATTTCACTTGCAAAGTAGGACTTCAGAATTCCATTTCCCGTTTACGTGTAATCGCTATGGGAAATGTTTTGGTATATCGGTAACGCACTTGACTTCCAACCTCGAGATCCCTGGTTCGAGTCCGGGTGTCTCCAACAATTTTTTGCTTCACTTTTTTTTCCTTTTGACCTTCACTGTACCATCTCCTTTGATTATTTAATCACGTAGATTCGCAAATAATGTCATAAATAACCCTTTTTACTTTATTATTACCCTATTTTCACTTAATCCATTACTTTTTGCGTGTAATCCCTATGGGAGATGACTTTTTCTCGAATCTGGAGTCTACATTCCTGTCTTTTGCGAGCAATATCGCCGTTATTTCGGCTTGGATTTTGTCGATTTTTGAGTATGTTGTAGCTGAGACTATATGCTATCTAAATCAACCCTCATTTTTTCAATAAGATGTCATGATCGCGCTCATGATCATGATCATCATGATCATCATTATCATAATGATGATAATCATTTATCAATTACATTTTCATTTCTTTGAATAAGATAAAATCGTCAAAAGGTGTTCTTCATGATGTAAATTAGAGTCAAATGTGTAACTGGTTACTGCACAGGGTCAAAGGTCATATATTGTTTCAATCTATCTTCCCTAGATCCATGATGATCAAGGAGACACAATTTAATCTTGACATATGAATAGATCATAATGGGAGAAGCATATAAATGGGAGAAGCATTTTACAAAATAATATATCGTGTAATGCATTATTCGTTATGTAAACCATTATCATACGTATCACCTAATTCGTCTAAGTGACGAATTAAAGTCTAGTTATTTATTATTATTCTTCCTCGAATTTGTTCGCAGGATATCTCAAGACTGAATAAAGCCATTATCATGAAACTTGCCATGATGATAGATCTTAGTCTAACTTAGAACTGCGTGACTTTTCAAAGACTCAAAGTCATTATGACGTCATCTAGGCGCCATTTTGTAAAAATCAACTTATGATCATATCTTCATAACGGAAAGTAATTTTTCATTCATATTTATCATGAATAAGATCAATATTCGTCCGGTCAATTTCAGGTCAATAAACGTGCGCAAATGCGCGCGGGCGCGTTCGTCCGCGCGTTTACGCGCGCGCAAAAATTAAAAATGCTCTAAATCATCTCAAATTTTTTTGCATACGTTTCAGGCCATATGGAGCATTTGACAAAAAATCATGCACACGCGCATGCGCGCGCGTTTTTTGTGCGCACTAGCATTTTGTAACATAGAATTGCCAAATTTTTTATTTCAGCGTATTTGGCACATTTTTCCAAGCATTTTGATAATTTGTTCACCTTTTAATAACGCAATGAGCGTCCGTCAAAGTTGACAGCGCGCGCGGATCTGCGTTATCTTTATCCACAATATATGGGCAAAAACATACCTATACAAAATTCATTGTAACTCTTCAGAATAGATATGAACTCCCAATATGTTTTCATATGTTGATAGATCATGAGTTGGAGATATGATTTCATGTCTCATTTGATCCTCAATTAACTCATGATGTCATCATAATGGCCTCCGAACTCAAAATTTAAATTTGCATATTATGACGTTTGCATATTTTTGGAAAATTGATTGTATCTCTGAAAATATCGATTGTTTTTCTTCAAAATTTTGATATGTTGTAGCTGAGATAATTTCCTACAAATATAGTGTACACAATTTTCCTGTTTGACAAAGGTATCATGGCGTATTTTTGCAATTAAAGGAGGCATGTCAATTTTTCACATTTTGCGTGTATTGTCTATGGGACATGACTATTTCTCAAAACTGCATTCTACATTTCCGTCTTTCGCGAGCAACATCTCCGTTGTTTTGACTTTTTTTTCGGTGAGCTTCGAGTATGTTGTAGCTGAGACAATGAGCTATCTCCAATGTGTACTTCATTTTTCGATCATATGCCGGGATCATGCTCATATTTTACTTGCAAAGTGGGATTTTTAGAATTCCATTTTCGTTTACGTGTAATCGCTATGGGAAATGTTTTGGTATATCGGTAACGCACTTGACTTCCGACCTTGAGATCCCGGGTTCGAGTCCGGGTGTCTCCCAAAAAAAATTCTGAACTTTTTTTTTCTTGTTGACCTTTCACTGTACCATCTCCTTTAATTATTCGAACACGTAGAATCGCAAATAATGTAATAAACAACCCTATTTACTTTATTGTTTCCCTATTTTCACTTAATCCATTACTTTTTGCGTGTAATCCCTGTGGGAGATAATTTTTTTTCAAATCTGGATTCTACATTCCTGTCTTTTGCGAGCAATATCGCCGTTATTTCTGCTTGGATTTTGTTGATTTTTGAGTATGCTGTAGCTAAGACTATGTGCTATCTAAATCACCCCTCATTTTGTCAATAAGATGTCAGGATCCCGCTCATGATTATGATCTTCATCATGATCATCATGATCATCATTATCATAATGATGATAATCATTTATCAATTACATTTTCATTTCTTTGAATAAGATAAAATCGTCAAAATGTTATCTTCATGATGTAAATTAGAGTCAAAGGTGTAACTGGTTACTGCGCAGGGTCAATGGTCATATTTTTTCAATCTATCTTACCTAGATCCATAATGATCAAGGGGACACAATTTAAACTTGACATATGGATAGATCTTAATGGATGAAGCATTTCATGAAATAATATGATATCGTGTAATGCATTCTTTATTATGTAAACCATTAGCATACGTATCACCTAATTCGTCAAAGTGACGAATTAAAGTCTAGTATTTATTTTGTGTCTGTATGGAAGAATTCATCATATTCTTCCATAAACTTGTTCGCAGGATATCTCAATAATGGATCAAGCCATTGTCATGAAACTTGGCTTGAAGATAGATCTTAGTCCAACTTAGAACTGCCTGATTTTTTAGCGACGCCAGTTCATCGTGACGTCATCATGACGTCATTATGTGAAATGTCATTAATAGTCGTACCTCAGCCATGCAATATCAATTTCAATTCAAATTTGGCATAAATCATGCTCAGGTCATGCGTCAGAATTTTAGCCCACGCACATGCGCCTTCCCTTTTAAACGTGCGCGTACGCGCGCGTCAAAAAGAAATAAGAATTTAAAGTGCTTAAACCCCCAAACCAAGTAATTTTCTATACGTTTCAGACAATTTTAAGCGTTTCAAAAATGTCTGCGCGTGCGGGTCGGTGCGCGCGTATTTGCGCGCATAAGGTACGTGGAACGGAGAAATTCCTTTTTATTTTGCATTTTTTTGATTCCTGCTACTTCCCTCAACAATCCCTGTAAATTTCAGACAATTTTGACACATAATGATGGAATAAGTGGGCGTCAAAGATAACATCACGCGCGCGCACACATTTGCAATTTAAAACAAAAACATGCCTATGTTTAATTGGTCATAACTTCTATAAGTGCCCAGATAATCCAATTTCTTTTAATAAATGGATTAAGTATGAGTCGTATATATTATTCCATACATCTTTTTGGCTTATCGGATTTTCCGACATCATCATATTGCTCGTTCAACTTTTAATGTTAATATATTTTAATTGATTAAGTAATTACTGACAATGCACGTTGGATCATAAATCGTTCATCTTTATTCGAATTTCTCAAAAAAATGTATTATGTTGTTGCTGAGGTTATTTTTTAAATTACTTGTGACATTTATTTTCCATTTTGATGACGGGATCATGACGAAATTTGTGGTCAAAGACGACGAGTCCAAATCAAACTTCATTAAAATTTTAAACGTCCCACAGAAGTCTGCCGTCACTATAAACGCGTCTTAGATTGGTCTTCAATTGTGCTTGTCATTAATTGTCTTACTGCTGGAGACTTGGAGATGTCTTTTCTCCAACTGCTTTTGATTTTTTTTTTTATGCCTCAAATTTGTCAGATGAAAATTAGATAAAATGACCCTTCGAAGGTCTGATCTTAAATTTATCGACCTTCGATACTCCAGACCTACAGGCAAACGATTTAGATGACATATTGTATGATCCCACGGGCAGTGAAAACTACCTCGCACTTTTGGTCATCTTAACGTGTATTCTTTGCTCAAGGCCCCAATTCAATTCCAAATTTCCAACGTTATTTAAATTACACGAGGGTTTGTATCTTTCTACAAAATACACGATATAAAATTAGCCAAAAATAACCTCGTGTCAAGTTTAGCTGAATGAATGCGTGTATTATTCGATGGTCAAAAGTTTGTAAAACGACTTTTAATTAAAGGGAGACAAAAAACTTTTCTCAAAGTTTGTTCGTTGATGCAGGGAAGCAGGGTGCGATCCAGCCGGGGGCGATTTTCAACAACATGAAGCAAATAGTAAGCATCTAAAAACTTCAGATGCCTGTTTGATTATGATTTAAATTTGAGTGTATGCCTCAATCATATAAAAAGAAAATAACCACTATTTTCGCTAAAAACGATTCTCCTCCTTCCCCTTCTTCTTCATCTTCTACTTCCTAGTAGTAGTAGTTGGAGTAGTAATAGCAACAGTATCATAATAATCATTGTTATATTTATAATTATAGTAAATATCGTAATTATATTCATTATTATAGTAATTATGTGTTATTGTTATTATTCTTATAGTTATTTGTATGCTTCTTCTTCTTATCATTATTATCGTATACACAATACTTCATGTGCCAAGAATTTATTGCTACGATACATCCAAGATGTCTACCAAAACTGTCAATTCGTTGCTGAAATATTATCAAGCCAAAAGAAGGAACATTAGAATTTCTATTTTAAATTGAAATAAATTATATAGGAGAAATAAATAGAGAATACAATCATGATGTTAGAACTAGGGGATTAACATGGACATAATGCACTTGTTTACATGACCACATTATCTCTTATTCATTCTAGCTCCAATGTTTTCAAAGTGTTTTCAAAACAATATCATGTTTGTCGATCATAGTTCTATGTAGCTTGATGTCTCATGGTAATTTAATCAATCTAAGCAACAATTTCTGAATTTTAGCGACAATCGTTCGCCATTGCTGCTCTTTAATACTATTATGACGTGCAGTAACAAATTGAAATTTCAGAACTCATGATAAATTCGTTTAACAGTTGATTTTACTTGGTTGATTCTATTGTTCGGATCATTTAGCAGAACGAGATAGAAATTGACATTGTCATGGCTAACGACTTTGCGTTCGCTGTTGTTCATCGTCTCTACAATGCTATTTGAACAATATTTGGTGACAAAAGACGGCATTTCTATGTAGCTTCAAAGGCCATCAAATAACAAAAACATGGCACATGAAAAGATCCTCAGTACTGGGTCTGATTTAAAGAAAACTTAATTTGAACCCGGCCATATTCTGTCTCTCTCTCTCTCTCTCGCTCTCGTTTGTCATTGCCTTCATTTTCCTCGCTTACTTTATTCTTACCACGGAATATGTAATGTTTATGCACGTGTATGCCTCAATCATTGAGAATATACTCACTAATATCGCTGAAATGATTTTTCTCCTACCACTTTTTCTTCATTTACTTCTTCTTAGTAGTTGTAGTAGTAGTAGTAATAGCAGCAGTATCATAATAATCATTATTATTATCATTGTTATATTGATTATCATAGTAAATATCGTAATTATAATCATTATTATAGTAATTATGTGTTATTGTTATTATTCTTATAGTTATTTGTATGCTTCTTCTTCTTATCATTATTATCGTATACACAATACGTCATGTGCCAAGAATTTATTGCTACGATACATCCAAGATGTCTACCAAAACTGTCAATTCGTTGCTGAAATATATTATCAAGCCAAAAGAAGGAACATTAGAATTTCTATTTTAAATTGAAATAAATTATATAGGAGAAATAAATAGAGAATACAATCATGATTTGGAACTAGGGAATTAACATGGACATAATGCACTTGTTTACATCACCACATTATCTCTTATTCATTCTAGCTCCAATGTTTTCAAACTGTTTTCAAAACAATATCATGTTTGTCGATCATAGTTTTATGTAGCTTGATGTCTCATGGTAATTTAATCAATCTAAGCAACAATAAATATTTCTGAATTTTAGCGACAATCGTTCGCCATTGCTGCTCTTTAAAACTTCTATGACGTGCAGTAACAAATTGAAACTAGAAATTTAATTCGTCATGGGGACGAATGAGGTGGTCTGTCTTCACTTTTTATGAATGATTTGAGAATGGGAGAAATTATATAGACATATAAACAATGATGATCATGATGATATTGATCGCGAAAGACGGGAATGTAGAATCCAGTTTTGAGAAAAAGTCATGTCCCATTGAGAATACACGCAAAATGTGAAAAATTGACATGCCTCCTTTAATCGCAAAAATACGCCATAATGCTTTTGTCATAATGAAAAATCGTGACGACTGTACTCGTAAGAAATTGTCTCAGCTAGAACATATCCAAATTTGGAGGAAAATCGATCAATATTTATAGAGATACAATCAATTTTCTAAAAATATGCTGACGTCATAATAAGCAAATAGAAATTTTGAGTTCAGAGGCCATTATGATGATGTCATGCGTTCATTGAGGGTCAAATTTCATACTCTATCTAAATATGAAAATAAAATTAGGGGTCAAAGGGCATCTTAAAGAGCTACAATGGATTTTGTATAGGCATGTTTTTGCCCATATATGTTATGTATTACGCGCGAAACAAGCGCGCATGCGCGTGTGCGCGTTTTTTTTTTTTGCGAAATGCTCAATATGCCGGTGTGACGGCAGATCTTGTTACCTTGGCGGATCGTGTTCTCGGAACAAAATCTGCCTAGCAGATATCGTGATCAGCAGCGGATATCGTACCCGCTACAACCAAATCTGCCGTTAGTGAACACGGCGGATAATGTGCATTGGCGGATTTTGTTCCTATATAGCTACAGGCAGTGGCGAACCTGGCATACCGCGTCAGGGGGGGGGGGGGGTTGGGGGGGGGGGGGGTTGGGGGGGAGGGTTTTCCCCCCTCCCACGGTATTTTGATGTTTGCGATCGCGCGATTTCATGCATACCCGTACCTTACTTATGTTTGTTGATTTGAAAAGTCTTCATAATTCGAAAAAGATTGTTTTATTGGGAGGGGGGGGGGGGGGGTTAGGGTTAGGGGTGTGACACCCAAATTTGCTGCCAACTTTTAAGGGTGCGACGTCATCCAAATTTTCCGATTAACAAATGCATAGCATCTACCACCCTCCTTCCCTATCCTAAATGTTAATTATTCCATGGTTTAATTAGGCTCTTATCAAATTAAAAAACCTTTTGAAGTAATCATTACCCCCTATAATATTGAAACATGCAACTAATTTGTTTCTACATCGTGATCGACCTGAAAACAAATACAAAAAAGTAATTAGCCCCCTTTTTGTATCTGAATCCACATATCAGTGATAAAAAATAATCATGCGAGCGCGAGGCATTACGAACTGATTTTTCCCTCAACAGTGACAGGAACTGGGCTTATGAAGCCCTTCAAAATTTCTGTCGGCAAATGCGTCTCTCTTTTCCTCTTTCCTTCCCTACTTCTTTCATTTTTTTTTCTCTCTCTCTCTCTCTCTCTTTTTCTTTCCTTTCGTTTCCCTTTTCTCTTTTCTTTTCTTTCTTTTTCTTTTTCCTTCCTTTCTTTTCCCTTCCTTTCTTTTCCCTATTCTCTTTTCTTCTTTTCTTTCTCTTTCTTTTTCGTCGGGGGGGGGGGGGGGGGAATCCGGCCCCTTCCCCCCCCCCCCATAGGTACGCTAGTGGCTACAGGACATGGTCTGATAATTCTATCGTGAATAACATGGCGGATTGCTAGACTTAAATTGTCTGATTTGTTCGTATTGGACATCGAATCTGTAGGCTATTCCGAAAAGCATCCCCCTTTATTGCATTGACGCCCACAGGCGACAAAGCCTTGTTGTCTCTCTTTCTTCTTGTCCATCGTTCTAATTTTATGTTAAAACCAGCATAATTGACATTTTGGCATTTTTGTTTTATTTATGCCCGAGTGGGTCTAATGGCCTCTAGAGGCCTATACATAAGACCTCCTCCCCAACTGCTGTTTTAACAGAAATAAATCATAATTTAATTACGTATTTATTTCATTTCATTAAACATTTTTCCTGTGATCCAGTCTCTGTGCTTTTTCATTTTCTTTCTTTTCATTTATAACTAAAATGAAGGCAGATATGGGAAGGGTCATGATTGGTCAGAGCAAATTGACGTGTTTGTTTGGAATCTTTCAAACTTTTGTATTACTGCATTTGTTAGCCAAGAAAACCTTTTAGAATAAAACAACCTGATTCCCATAGCAGCGTTTTAAACATTGGTAAGCCCCCCCCCCCCCAAAAAAAAAAACCAAACAGATTCCTTTGATTTTATATGATAAATTGCAAGAAATAGAAATTATCAACGGCTTCGATCATTTCTTTAAAAATAGATTTATAAGCTAATAAAACAATATAGACCTAATAAACTTAAATTTGTTTTACCCCTATTTTCAAACTATTCTCGAATCCTTACAGAGTATAATTCAGGTTATTTTGCCACCTTTAGAAGTTGTCCGCATCCAATAGACGAAAAGGATTATATTGTATTTCTTTATCAATTTAAAATTTGCCATTACTGTGCATCCCTTACAGATTTATAACATTTTTTTTTATTCAGTTGTACTGATTACGAAACTTGAATTGTGGGGCCGGGGGGGGGGGGGGGGTGATCGAGGCTCTTTGCATCATCCCATATCCTCCCTTCATTTTTTTTTGGGGGGGGGAGTGAACTTTAAGGTCACTCTACATGATAGAAAAAACAGATTTTAAATATCATAAACTATTTTCTTAATTTCGCCTTATCGCTTTCTTCTTTTTTACGCTTAGGTGGCTTAATTCCTCTTTTAAGAGAAAACTCTTAATAAGAGCGGCCTCTTGCTCGAACTCGTAGCCTACTCGCACTCAGCATCCATGGTGGTATACAGTATAGTACTACGGTACACATGCAATTGCAATCGCACGCAGCCTAGCCAGCATGCATGCATGCAGCAAGCGGAGACCGTACCGTACCACTCATAAAAACGATACCTTCAGAATGGAACGATAGCTGCAAAACGGAACACTATCTGCCAGCCACTCTGCGTGGTGGGTTACAATATCTGCCGGCAGATTTTGTGACGGGAACAATATCTGCCGGCGGATTTTGTTCCGCGAACACGATCCGCCAGTCACACTAAACGCCGTCACACCGGCATTTCTATTTAGCGTCAAAAGCCACCAATTAACAAAAACATGGCAGATAAAAAGATACTCAGTACTGGGTCTAATAATTTTAAAAAACACTTAATTTGAACCCGGCCATATTCTCTCTCTCACTCGTTTGTCATAGCCTTCATTTTCCCTCGCTTACTTCATTCTTAACACGGAATATGTAATGTGTATGTGTAGGCCTCATTATGTTAATTAGGGTCAATGGTCAAATTGTCTCAATATATCTTCCATACATCCATAACGATCAAGGCTAAACAGTAGAAACTTGACATATGCATAGAACATAATGGGAGAAGCATTTTATATAAAAATATGAAATCGTGAAAATGCATTCTTCATTATGTAAATCATTAGCATACGTATCACCTAATTCGTCTAAGTGACGAATTAAAGTCTAGTTAGGTGATACGTACGTAGACGTATCACCTTTTGATTTCGTCAAGATTTTTATTATTTATTTATTTATTTATTATTAGGTGATACGTAACGAAGTCTACGTATCACCTATTGATTTCGTCAAGATTTTCTTTTTTTAGGTGATACGTAACGAAGTCTACGTATCACCTTTTGATTTCGTCAAGATTTTTATTATTTATTTATTTATTATTATTTATTATTTATTAGGTGGTCTGTCTTCGACAGACTACCTATTGTTTTCGTCAGAATTTTCTTTCTTTATTTCTTTATTTTTATTTCTTCCACTTTTTTGTTCACAGGATAACTCAAGATCCGTCCAGTCAATTTCTTTCAATTTTGGCACAGTCATAGGTCATTGCCATAAGACGTGACAGTAACCTTTTCAAGGTCATCAAGTCTTCATGACGTCATCCAGGCGCCATTTTGTGTTTTTTTTGGAAAATCTCAAATGATCATAACTTCATAACTGAAAGCCATTTCTCATTCATATTTACCATGATCAAGGTCAATATCAGTCCGGTCAATTTCAGGTCAGAAAACGCGCGCGTACGCGTACGTCCGCGCGTCAGTGCGCGCGCAAATTTCAAAATGCTCCAAATCGCCTCAAATTCATTTTGGATACGTTTCAGGCTATTTTACGCATTTCATAAAAATCACGCAAAACACGCATTTTTGCGCGTTTTCGTTCGTAGCGGCCAAACGAAGCATAATTTTCTGGTACGTCTTTTTGACGAGGGTATTCCTTATCTTTTTCCGAACAATTTGATACCATGTTTAGCTTTTCATGACCATTATTGGCGGAATTAGCGTCCGTTTAAAATACATGTCCGTACGCGCGTGATCTTGTAATACATAGCATATATGGGCAAAAACATGCCTATACAAAATCCATTATAGCTCTTTAGGAAGTCCACGAAACCCCCAATTTTTTCTCATATTTGGATAGAATATGAGTTGGAAATATGATTTTAGGTCTCATTTGGCCATTATATATATCGTGACATCATCATAATGGCCTTGGAACTCAAAAAACGAATTTGCATATTATGACGTCATCATATGTATAGCAAATTGATTGTATCTCTGTAAATATTGATTGATTTACTTTCAAACTTAGATATGTTGTAGCTGAGACAATTCTTTACAAGATCAGTGCCCATTGTTTTTCATTTTGATGACGTCATCATGGTGAAAATTTCAATTAAAGGCGACATGTCAGAATTTTCTTCATTTGCGTGTTATCTCTATGGAAGGTGAATGTCGTTCACATCATGAATCTACATGACACTCATCTTTGAGCACTATCTCGCTTATTCGTGCTCTATTTTATCCCCAAATTTGGTATGTTATAGCTGAGACCATGGGCTACAAAACCGGTGTACTTTGTTTTTTGATCAGATGTTGGGATCATGTCGGAATTTTCAATTGAAAGTTGAAATTGCACATTTTCTAGAACTTTGAAGGATTTTCTTTATTATTATTAGGTGGTCTGTCTTCGACAGACTACCTATTGTTTTCGTCAGAATTTTCTTTCTTTATCAGGTGGGCTGTATAACGTACAGACCACCTTATAATTTCGTTAGAATTGCCTTTATTTATTTATTTATTTATTATTATTTATTTTTCTTATTTCTAACCACTTTTTTGTTGGCAGGATAACTTGAAAATGGCTCAATCAAAAGCCTTGAAATTTAGCACACATATGTATAGGCATATGTACAAAGCACAATAACGTTTTTAACATTGACCTTCACTGATGACGTCATCTAGGCGCCATTTTGTAAAATTTTACGAAAATCAACTCATGATCATATCTTCATAACCAAAAGTTATTTCTCATTCATATTTATCATGATCAAGGTCAATATCCGTCCGGTCAATTTCAGGTCAAAGAACGCGCGCGTGCGCGTACGTCCGCGCGTCGATGCGCGCGCAAAATTTTAAAATGCTCAAAATCGTCTCAAAATCATTTTGCATACGTTTGAGGTCATTTTAAGCATTTTATAAAAAATCGCGCACACGCACATGCGCGCGCGTTTTCGCGCGTAAAACTATTACACAACATAGAATCGCCATTTTTTTTTCTTCATAATATTCTACATATTTTTACAAACAAATAGATGCCATGGTTGTTTCTTTATGACTATTAAAAACGGAATGATCGACCGTTAAACAAAATTTCCGTGCGCGCGAGCTCTTGTAATACATAGCATATATGGGCAAAAACATGCCTATACAAAATCCATTGTAGCTCTTTAGAATGCAAGGTGACGCCAATTTTTTTCATATTTTAATAGAGTATGATTCGGAGATATTTGTTCATGTCTCATTTGATCCTCAATTAACTCATGACGTCATCATAATGGCCTCCGAACTCAAAATTCCAATTTGCATATTATGACGTCAGCATATTTATAGAAAATTGATTGTATCTCTGTAAATATTGATCGATTTTCTTCCAAATTTTGATACCTTCTAGCTGAGACAATTTTCTACAGATGCAGTTGCAATTATTCTTTATTTTGACAAAGGCATCATGGCGTATTTTTGCGATTAAAGGAGGCATGTCAAGTTTTTACATTTAGCGTGTATTCTCTATGGGACATGACTTTTTCTCAAAACTCGATTCTACATTCCCGTCTTTTGCGAGCAATATCTACGTCGTTTTAGCTTCGTTTACGCTGTACTTCGAGTTTGTTGTAGCTGAGACAATAAGATATCTCAAATGTGCCCTTCATTTTGTCTCAAATTTTAGTTGGACCAGCCCACCTATACTTGTTCCAAACAAGTATTACAAATCTAGTTTCTTTATTTTTATTTCTTCCACTTTTTTGTTCACAGGATAACTCAAGATCCGTCCAGTCAATTTCTTTCAATTTTGGCACAGTCATAGGTCATTGCCATAAGACGTGACAGTAACCTTTTCAAGGTCATCAAGTCTTCATGACGTCATCCAGGCGCCATTTTGTGTTTTTTTTGGAAAATCTCAAATGATCATAACTTCATAACTGAAAGCCATTTCTCATTCATATTTATCATGATGAAGGTCAATATCAGTCCGGTCAATTTCAGATCAAAAAACGCGCGCATGCGCGTACGTCCGCGCGTCAATGCGTGCGCAAAATTTTAAAATTCTCAAAATCGTCTCAAATTTATTTTGCATACGTTTTAGGCCATTTTAAGCATTTTATAAAAAATCGCGCACACGCGCATGCGCGCGTGTTTTCGCGCGTAACACCATAACACAACATAGAATTGCCATTTTTTTTCTTTCATGATATTTCCCATATTTTTTCAAACAATTTGATACCATTTTTATTTCTTTTTGACCCTTAATAACAAGACGAGCGTCCATTCAAGATAAATGTCCGTGCGCGCGAGCTCTTATAATACATAGCATATATGGGCAAAAACATGCCTATACAAAATCCATTATAGCTCTTTGGAATGCACCGACACCCTCAATTTTTTTTCATATTTAGATAGAATATGTGTCGGAGATATGATTTCATGTCTCATTTGGCCATTGAGTGTATCGTGACATCATCATAATGGCCTTGGAACTCAAAATACGAATTTGCATATTATGACGTCAGCATATTTATGTAAAATTGATTGTATCTCTGTAAATATTGATCAATTTTCTTCAAAATTTCGATATGTTGTAGCTATGACAATTCTCTACAAGCTCAGTTATCACCATTTTTCATTTTGATCACGTCATCATGGTTAAAATTACGATTAAAGGGCACATATCAGAAATTTCTTAAGTTGCGTGTTATGCCTAAGGAAGGTGAATTTCTTTCACATCATTAATCTATATGACATTGTTTTTAGCAGAATCTCGCTTATTTTTGCTCTATTTTGTGTCAAATTTTAGTTGACCAGCCCACCTATACTTGTTCCAAACAAGTATTATATGTCTAGTTTATTAGGTGGTCTGTTATCAACAGACCACCTATTGTTTTCGTCAGAATTTTCTTTCTTTATTATTTTTATTTATTATTATTATTTATTATTCTTTATTTTTATTTATTGTTCCCACTTTTTTGTGAACAGGATAACTCAAGATCGGTTTAATCAATTTCGTTCAATTTTCGCACAGTCATGGGTCATTGTCATGAGACGTCAGTGTAACATTTTCAAGGTCATCAAGTCTTCATGACGTCATCCAGGCGCCATTTTGTGTTTTTTTTGGTACTTTTTACTCATGATCATATCTTTATAACGAAAAGGCATTTCTCATTCATATTTATCATGATTAAGGTCAATATCCGTCCGGTCAATTTCAAGTCAGAAAACGCACGCGCATGCGTACGTCCGCGCGTCAGCGCGCGCGCAAAAAATAAAAATGCTCAAAATCGTCCCAAATTCATTTTGCATAGGTTTCAGGCCATTCTAAGCATTTTTCAAAAAACGCGCGCACGCACATGCGCGCGCGTTTTCGCGCGTACTGGTATTTTTTAACATAGAATCGCCAAATTTTCTCTGTCATCGTATTTGGCACATTTTTCCAAGCATTTTGATACCTTTTTCACCTTTTTCTGCCCATTAATAACGGAATGAGCGTCCGTTTAAGATAATTTCCGTGCGTGCGAGCTCTTGTAATACATAGCATACATGGGCAAAAACATGCCTATACAAAATCCATTGTAGCGCTTAAGGATGCAAGGTAATCCCAATTTTGTTTTCATATTTTGATAGAGTATGAATTGGAGATATGATTTCATGTCTCATTTGACCCTCAATTAACTCATGACGTCATCATAATGGCCTCCGAACTCAAAATTTTAATTTTCATATTTTGACGTCAGCATATTTTTGGAAAATTGATTGTATCTCTGTAAATGTTGACCGATTTTCTTCCAAATTTTGATATGTTCTAGCTGAGACAATTTTCTACAAATGCAGTTGCCACGATTTTTCATTTTGACAAATGGATAATGGCGTAATTTGCGATTAAAGGGGGCATGTCAATTGTTAACATTTTGCGTGTATTCTCTACGGGACATGATTTTTTCTCAAAACTGGATTCTACATTCCCGTCTTTCGCGAGCAATATCTCCGTCGTTTTATCTTTGTTCATGCTGAGCTTTGATTATGTTGTAGCTGAGACAATAAGCTATCATTAGTGTGCCCTTTATTTTTCGATCAGATGCCGGGATCATACTCATATTTCACTTGCAAAGTGAGATTTGAGAATTTCATTTTCCGTTTACGTGTAATCTCTATGGGAAATGTTTTGGTATATCGGTAACGCACTTGACTTCCGACCTCGAGGTCCCTGGTTCGAGTCCGGGCGTCTCCAACAATTTTTTTTCTTCATTTTTTTTTCTTTTTTGACTTTTCAATGATCAAATTGAAAACAGACCACCTAATTCGTCCCCATGACGAATTAAATTTCTAGTTTATTTATTTTTCTTATTTCCACCCACTTTTTTTGTTAACGAGATAACTTGAAAATAGCTCAATCAAATGCCTTGACATTTGGCACACATATGTGTAGGCATATAAACAAAACACACTGAGGTTTCCAACCTTGACCTTGACTGATGACGTCATCTAGGCGCCATTTTGTGAAATCTTCTGAAAATCATCTCATGATCATATCTTCATAACCAAAAGGTATTTTTCATTCATATTTATCATGATTAAGGTCAATATCAGTCCGGTTAATTTCAGGTCAAAAAACGCGCGCGTGCGCGTACTTCCGCGCGTCAGTGCGCGCGCAAAATTTTTAAATGCTCAAAATCGTCTAAAATTTATTTTGCATACGTTTCAGGTTATATTAAGCATTTTATAAAAAATCGCGCGTACGAGCATGCGCGCGCGTTTTCGCGCGTAACACCATTACAAAACATAGAATCGCCATTTTTTTTTCTTTCATGATATTTCTCATATTTTTTCAAGGAATTTGATACCATGTTTATCTCTTTATGACCATTATTAACAAGATGAGCGTAAATTCAAGATAAATGTCAGTGCGCGCGAGCTCTTGTAATACATAACATATATGGGCAAAAAAATGCCTATACACAATCCATTAAAGCTCTTTGGGATGCACCTGGACCCCAATTCTGTTTTAATATTTGAAAAGAGTATGAGTCAGAAATATGATTTCATGTCTCATTTGGCCATTAAGTGTATCGTGACATCATCTTAATGGCCTTGGAACTCAAAATACGAATTTGCATATTATGACGTCAGCATATTTATGGAAAGTTGATTGTATCTCTGTATATATTGATTGATTTTCTTCAAAATTTCAATATGTTGTAGCTAAGATAATTCTCTACAAGTTCAATAATAACCCTTTTTCATTTTGATGACTTCATCAGAGTGAAAATTTTGATTAAAGGCCTCATGTCAGAAATTTCATAATTTGCGTGTTATGACTACAGAAGGTGAATTTCGTTCACGTAATGAATCTACATGAAAGTGTTTTTTAAGAATTTTCAAGCAGTATCTCGCTTAATTTTGCTCTATTTTGTTTTCAAATTTAAGTTGACCAGCCCACCTATACTTGTTCCAAACAAGTATTATGTCTAGTTAATCCTGTGTTGGATGGATCCCACAGCTCTTAAGTAAAAAACGAGTTAAAAGTTCTTTAGAAATGTAACTTAGGTTTAAAATAATAGATGTATTCTAATGTTGAGCACATGTGACCGTAAACTAGAAGAAAGAAGTACAATTGATTGTGATATAATATAATTTGGGTGCAAGCAGAAATTTCATTGCAATAGATTGTGGATACATGATATAATAAGTATGAATTAATAAATCGAACACTGGATCACTCTTACACTCTTCAGTATAGAATCATGTAATCATGTTATTTAGACGATTAAAACATAAACGAAGCTAGATTTATTCAACATTACATTTTTGTCATCCCGATCATAATTACGACCATTTCGACAACTGTCGATTCCTATCTATTAGGGCGTGTTCATGCTTCACTTTTTTTGGCCAGAATCAGGCATCTGTTACGCGTTTAGTTTAAAACACGGAAGCGTCCATGCTCACTTTTGTAGAATCACCCAAAAAACGGCTATCACGATCGCCGATCGTAAACTCACAAAAAGATGCGTTTACAATTTGTAAACGCGTTTAAATGGGGTCAACGCACTGACCTCTAGTGGGTCTACGCATGGACCATGGTCTACGTATATTTTTTTGTGAAACGCTCAAAATGGCCTGAAACGTATGCAAAATTAATTTTAAACGATTTGGAGCATTTTTATTTTTTGCGCGCGCGCTGACGCGCGGACGTACGCATGCGCGCGCGATTTTTTAATTGAAATTGACCGGACGGATATTGACCTTAATCATGATAAATATGAATGAGAAATGCCTTTCCGTTAAGAAGATATGATCATGAGTAAAAAGTTCCAAAAAAAAACAACAAAATGGCGCCTGGATGACGTCATGAAGATTTGATGACCTTGAAACACTGATCCGTAGAGATCAGTGGCTGACACAGACACACAAAACACTCACAATGTTAGTCTGCAAGCACAGACTCTAATTTGACACTTTACGAAAGATATCATGTCTGAGGGAAGTCTATCTACATTAATGGCCTACTGTAGTCTCACGATTCAGACTCTGTATTTTGCACAGGTATGTGCCTGCAAACTACTCACATGCCTTAGAATTCTGCTACTGAAGGTGTGTATCAGTAACGCATAGAGAGAGATGGGTCAGTGAGACTCGAGGCGAGAAAAAAAAAAGTGACGGGAATGAGAAGGAAGAGGGAATTTAAAGGAGCACATGCAAGTTGAGAGAAAGAGAGAGGGAAAGTACGAAAACAAGAGAGAGGAGGGGTGCACATAGTTTGCAGGCACCCATACCCATGTCCGTCCCATAGTGCATAATACAGAGTCTGAATCATGAGACTACGATAGACCATGTATTGTATATTTATTTTGACCATGGTAGGTCCATTTTGACACAGACGAGTAGCTGGACTAGTCTTCCCTCATACATGATACATTCGCACCGCCATGATGAGATGGCTCGCGTCGATGTGGGCGTGTCTTTATAACTTTTTTAACCAATCACGTTGCTCAAAATGTTTCCCATAGCTGAATGGTTTGGGAATCGCAAATTCGCGTCCCGCCCCCCCCCCCCCCCCACTCAGTGTTATTTAGGGTACGCATTATGCTTGTTCCCTCTTTTTTAAAGCACCCCCTATCTGAGGACTGCCAACATTTCCGAACCCCCCTTTCGCGGGCTTTTCAAGGGCTTTCCCTGCCTTGGAGACCCCCCTAAATCATAAAAAAAATGCTCAATGTACCCCCGTAAATTCGGAATAATTTCTCAGGAGTCCAAAGAGATGAGAGAAAAAAAGAAAAAATACGGGTGAAAATTTGATACACCCTTTTTTTGTTACAATTCTCGGGCCGGACTTTGTCGCACGAAAAGTACCCCTTTACCGGACATTTTGGTAACACGCATGGGGTCCGTCCGTTCTCGGAGTTGGGGGGGGGGGGGGGTGGTGTAACGGGGAGACACAGGAGTTGTGCCATAACCCCTTCAATTTAGTGTCTCCAAACTCTCCTTTTAAAGGTACTATGTCCCTTTTGCAGTCAACCTCAAATGCTGTAGAACTTTGCAGGAATTATGAATATGTCATGTATGTCCTATCTGTGAAATTTAAATGTTAGCAGTGTCCTCATATTCAAATTATGCAAGGAAACCTGTTTACTTGCTAGACTTCAATGTCAGACACTATTGAGTGACTGACTGGCTTTTTTTTTCTTCTTTGGTAATAACATACATGAAAAGAGTTGTAAAGGGTACATGAGCATTTGTCTACATCAATAACCCACTTCTTGTGATGGCCAAGATTAAACTGATTGAATCTTTGCGCAGCATAAAACATATGAACATTCAGTACAATTGTCTGAAAATCAAGACTATTACTTTTGGGCTCTATAGCCCTAAAGTCGATTTGACAACTAATAGTCGTTATTTTCCCACTTCAAGACATTTTCAAGCCCCACCTTTTTTAGGAAAGTTTTAAATTAGTATTATCTTTCAAATGCAGTTGGAATTTAACTTTTTCATTTTTTTGGCCTGCAAATGGGACATAGTACCTTTAAATCAGTTATCAACGATGAAATAAATCTTTCATAATATTGTATCGAAGTAAAGCGCTCTGTAACAGTTGGTTTATAAGAGCGCTATGTAAGAGTAATTATTGTAATTGCATTTTAACGACGAAGAGAGAGAGAGAGAGATAAATTACAAGAGAGAGGTAGGGAGAGAAAGAGAGAGAGAAAAAGGATAGGTTAAAAGAGAGACATAGAGAGAGAGAGAGAGAGAGTGAGTGAGAGATTGATCTATATTATGTATAAAGAAAGGAAGAGATAGTGAGAACGGCAGGTAGGAAAAGAAACATGACATAGCAGATGATGCTTTACCCTCGTACACCATCCCATAATACGTAGTCTTCTTTATTAACAGCCGACCAGTAAGACCAGTGCCCCCACCCCGGATACAGGTGCCACCCCCCCCCCCTAAATGGCAGAGCCCATGCTACGCCACTGGAAAGGTGGCTAGAGTGAACAAACTACAACATAAAAGATAAAGGCAAATGCATAACCTGTGTCCATCTACACGCCGCACAGTGGGCCAGGGAGGAACCAAAGTGCGCCAAAACTAAGTTTGGGTGATTTTTTTTCCCCAATTTTTTTTCTTTCCCAGTTGAAAGGTAATACATAGAGGAATACCTCAGTGAAATATTTAATTCCGGTATGCACAATAGGGTATAAACTTACTACTTCAAACAGCAAAATCCTATATATTCACAGTTTTAGTGCAAAAGTGACTTATTTTATAAATCTTTCAATTCAACATGAAGTTTTTAAGTTATTGATATGAAATTGCTCTCACATATTCCTGATAATTCATTTCGTTGAATGAATGGGTTAAAATTAATAGAAACACAATCTTCATGATATATTATAGGGTAATTCACTGAAAAATGGACTAATTATCCATGTTTTTTTTTATAAATCCAGAAGAAATGTTTAGATCTCCGCGGTGTACCGCTTAAATTTTAATACCACCATTTCCTTTGTTGTCTAAGCTTTAAGTTGATACCAAATTTGGTTGCCCGATCTTGCCCGTTGTTATGTTAGAGCCGATTTCCCTTGCCACATTGCCCCGAAAATGTGGGTTTTTGGGGTCCGCGGCTGAATCATGAAGGATTCGTGGTCATAAATCACGGCGCGAGGGGGCGCGTGACACTTGTTCTGACATCGCGGACCAAGATAAACACATTTTTCGGGGCAATGTTGCAAGGAAAACGGATCTAACGTAATAACGGGCAGAATCGGGCAGCCAAATCTGGTATCAACTTAAAGCTTAGACATCAGAGAAAATGTTAGTAATAAAATGTAAGCGAAAATCCCTGGAAATCCAAACATTTCCTCTGGATTTATAAAAAATAAATCCCCAAACATGAGTTTTGGCGCACTTTGGTTCCTCCCTGGCCCACTGTGCGCCGTTCCCACAGTTGAAAAAAAACCACCCTTCTTCTCTCTCTCTCTGACAATATAGTGTTGGAAATAAACTTTGAAACAACACAATATAGCAACGGGCCGAAGAAAACAACAAATTGTATGAATGGGACTGACGATATACAATCGTGTGTTGTTTGCCCCACGTCCTTTTATTCTTTCTCGCACTTGATTGTCATGTAGTGAGGTTGTCGTAGGTATATTTCATTGACAGGTTGGCTAAATAATATGTGTCATCGTTTTCATTTCAAACTTGTCGAAGTGAAAGTTTGGTTGAGGTGATATATTAAAAAAAGTGATAGTCATTTGGTCACTTTGAATTCCATTCTTTTTTTCTTCTAAAAATAAAATTGAAATATAATAATTGAAGTGTACGAACCTCCTCTGCGAACTGATATGTGTAAATGTTTGTAAATCATTCTATTGCTACTTCATCAATACAACCCATGATATCATGTTCACTGTCACGTATATCTCTTTCATATCCAACAAAATAAAAACACAATTCATACAAATGTATTTTTTCCAACCAAATGAAACTTAAATTATGTACTACAAACAAATATTTCTATTTATCTTCTATTTATGACTTTAGTATTGATTAATAAATATTTATATTTATCTTCCATTTATGACTTTATTATTGATTAATAAATATTTCTGATCTGTACTGTCCGTGTACGAATCGAACATGAAATTATTGTTAATTTCACACAGTCATAGCTTCTGTACAATTAATGTTAGAATGTTATTACATGTTCTTCAACGAATTAGCAAGGACTTATCAATGACAATAGTCTTCCATTTTTGACTTTAGTATTGAATATTATATATTTCTGATCTGTACGGTCATTTACGAATCGAACATGAAGTTATTGTTAATTTCACACAGTCATAGCTTCTGTACAATTAATGTTAGAATGTTATTACATGTTCTTCAACGAATTAGCAAAATTAATAAACATGTTGGAAAACCTAAAAAAAAGAGGCGTGGGTGCAACTTCAATGCAATGTCCTTGGTCCCTATGTGGTAGCCAGTTGTTTCTTTATATTTCTACCTTTTTTGCTATCGGTTCTCTAATACAAAGTTTTGATGAATAGAAAATGATTCAACAAAGGCGTGGGCAAATACAATAAACCACAACATGGAGTTAAAAAGAAAGATTATGAAGTCACCTTCGTGTAATGGAAGAATCTGAATTCTCCATTAAAAGTGAACACAAATTATTAGAGATTATTACCTTTTATTCTCATGTAAAATGTGTTGTTATAATTATGTAAGTGATTACTCTTGGCCTTTCAATTTCATGCATGAAATAAATAAAGGACTGTCATTATGTAGGTCCAAGTGGAAATCTTCAATAATATGCTTTCAAAGGGTAAATGTGTGCATTTTTACGCCAGTAAAATTGCAGATTATAAATCCAATTAAAAAAAAAATATATATACATTCGATTTTGTTTGTTTTTGTTAACAATGGCTGTGAATTATGCGAGCAATTTATGAAAAGAAAACAATGGCTACATATTGGAACCAGCATGCACGCATGGTCAAAACAGGATCAACAGCTTTCATCTGGAGCTCGATCACCCATTAACCCTACTTTTTTGAGGCAGGACTGATTGAGGCAGGACAACCATGCAGGAACATATGTCATAAAAGGCCTGCCACTCCATATTCCCTATAGCTTTAATTGGACCAGCCTTATGTTTTGACATACTACAAAGGTACATGTGTCTGTTATCCTGTATATATTCCTTCATGTAAATTCATGTGTACGTACTTGATATCACTTAATGTACTATTATGTATATATTTTGGATGTTCAAGTTTATAATGTGAGGAACTGTCTGTACATGTAAATATGGACAATATTTCTTTTGCGAAAAGTGGCTTTATTTTTTGTCATACCTGGAAACTAGTAAATGTACATAAAGTTCGAAACCAATTACTTGTAGTTTTATTATTATTACTATTATTATACTACATGAGAAGATTGGTAGGCATATGACTCTGGGTTGGGCGCCTGTTTACCCCTTCTTTGAATATAATTGGACGCATGCCCACATTCGGAACTGAATAATCGAGTGTCCCGAAGAAAAAAGGGGAAACATTCGTGACATTTTGGTAACAAAGGTGCATATGTGTGCCCCTAAAAGTACCTTGCACCCGCTGGTACATCTCACTTTTTGTCTGAAAGACGTCAGGTTAATACCCAAAGCTGGTGGGAAAGCCTACACATACATAAAATGTAGATACTTATCATTGTATAACTTTAGTCTTTAGTTATTTGTAGATGCCTCCTTAATGTATTTGTAGAGGACAAAGGCAGCCAGTCTAGCTTTTACTTAAATTAACAATGCCTTTCTTAGTTTCTTTAGTTACTCCTACTCCTACTAACTACCTAGGCCCTATGTGTAAATAGAATTTAAGTAGTTATTATGTGCACATAACTGTGCTATCAGTTCAATACTTTCTTTAGGTTTCTCTTTTTTGTCTTATATCAAAATTAATTATTAAATTGGTATTAAATTGGTATTAAATCAAGAATTTTACATTAATTCAAATAACAATTTACTGGTGCCAGTAGCTTTCTTTTTCAACTGATTCCATTTACAATGTCACAAATTAGGTAACAAAATATGCTCATCTGACCGTAATGAAATAACTAAAACCCATTGACTTCCGGTGGCTCTGCCCCCTGGACCCCACCTGGGGCCCTAAGGCGGACCCCTGGATGCTTATCTGACGGTAATTTAATGCTTAAAACCCCTGAGCTTCTGGGGTCTCCGCCTTCTTGACCTCACGCCAATTAGTGTCCTGCCAGTGACACAAACAAGGTATCAAAATATATTCATCTGACCGTAAATAAATGCCTAAAACCATGAGCTTCCGGGGCTCCGCCCCTTGACCCCACAAGGGCCCCTAAGGCGGCCCCTCATGGTTATCTGACCGTTATAAAATGCCTAAAACCCCTGAGCTTCTGGGGCTCCGCCCCCTAAACCCGACACCAATTTGTGTCCTGCCAGTGTCACAAATAAGGTATAAAAATATGCTCATTTGACCGTAATTTATTGCCCAAAACCCCTCAGCTTTCGGGGCTCCGCCCCCTGGACCCCACACCAATTTGTGTCCTGCCAGTGTCACAAATAAGGTATCAAAATATGCTCATCTGCCGTTATTAAATGCCCCTCCCCCCCCCCCCAGCTACTTAGAGAAACGTTCAGCGGGGCCTGCATGTAAGAGTGGGGTGGTGCAGATTTTTTTGTCTACCCCCTCCCCTGTCCCCAAACGTTTTTGCTCATTTCGGCACTGCCGGTGTCACCATTACGTACCAATATTTGGCTCGCATAATTTCAAATTTGGGCTCCCCCTTAGAAATCCTGGATCCGCGCCTGATTAGGGATTATATTTCATTTTGAGTGGCCAAGGAAAAAGATTCTAATTCTCAAATATATATAAGGTAAAACATTGATTTTGATATTATATATAATTTTCATTTGTGCGTGCATTCCTATTTATGATAATCAAAACCCAAATATCATTTGAAACTTTTGAAAGACTGTCAAACAGGTTACAAAATTGCCTTCGGTATCTGTTATGACTCAGATTTGTTGTATCGTATTTGATTTGAGTGCTTAGCGATTTCCACTTTTCTCCTCCTGCATGCATGACAACTATAATAGGTATCTGTTTATGTTACAGCTTACTGTCTAGTTTATTTCATCCTTACTCTAATTCTCTGACGAGTAAACCCCGAACTGGATATAATAACAACAAGTACGAATTAGATTCTCATAGCCATATGCATTTTCTTTAATGAGGATCAAATATTAGTACAGCTTGGGGGAAAACGTGATTTAAGTTTCAGAAATAAATGACTGCGCTTAACAAAACATGTCCCACTGTCAGAAATGAAAGTATTTAAATACAAATTTGATTTTATATATGATGTATCGTGTTGTATTTCCATATGTCTCAAAGAGAATTTTTGATTGAAAAATGCGACTACCGATTTACTGAAATCATCAGCTTTTGTGGTTTCATGTCAGATAGAACTATGGTTATTTTAAACAGGCTTCGTACATTTTTTCCTCGCGTATACATTTTAAAGAGCGAGTAGGGTGAAGGCGTTGTGAAAAAAGGACCCCCCCCCCCAACGAAACACCTCACTACCATTCTCCGTCACACCCAAAGAACATGACAGCCCTTACCCCCTCCCCCCCCCCCCCCCCCACTCTGCGCTATACCCGAATCCATTTCCACCTCGACACACCCATAACCTCATTCAACCCTCATACACACCCGTAGGCGTAGCTCTAGGAATTGCTGACTGTATGCGAACCAGACTGAATCTGTTAGGTCATGGCAAGTCATAAAAACGGTCGTTAAAAAAATGACATTATGACATATTTTTTCTTCTTCTTAAAGACTGAATCAATAATAGTCTCCTTTCAGTCTTCCTAATTACGGATCGCTTGAACTTAGAAAATATTTTAATTAGGTATATCCATGTTTGACGTGAAGAGAGTTTGTGAGATTTTCTTATTTGTGAATTATACCGAATTTCATATCGAACAGTACTCAAATGACAAATTCTGGATAACTTTCGACAAAAAGACGTAAACGAATGTAGCCTGAATTACAACAAGTAATGAGTGGTGATAAATTGTTTATTTTTTTGAACTTCATTCATAATGGGTGCAAGACGTGCTGTAATTCACCCCATCATCTGGAACAGAACCAATGCTGACCGAGCTGAGATGGCAATTCTTCGTCTCTCTTTTGAAGAAATTGAAAGATACGCATTCCCCATGCGCGAGGCACAGTGCAGCGCATCGGATGCGCGTAGGCACGGTTACAATCACGATCACATAACTTTTGGTGAGACATCCGAGTTCGGAGGCAGTTGCCTTGTAGATCATACTGCGATGTCGGCTCTGAGAGGCTAGATAAGAACATATAGGAGTAAAGAATCTCATTATTTCGGCATTTAGGCTATAATATGTGACATTGATATACAAAACAATATCATATTCTCCTGATTAAAATGTGAGATGTTGTTTGTCGGCGAAGGCCTAGCATAATATAAGAGGTTTTGCTAAAGTAGAGCAGTAATGGGCATGGCAGAACTGAGTAAAGTCTCCGTACTTCATATGCATAAAAATAGAAACACTTGCATCGAATATAAGCCTTGAATACGTCACACACCGAATACAAAAGCTGGGCACTCAGCCGGCAGGTCGCACTTCAGATCTCGAGTTCACGTTCTCCTTATCGTTCTTCTCAAAATTACTCATAATTCTTCATAATTCTTCATAATGCCTACACATTGAAGCAGGGGTGGTGGAGCGACTTCCAAAGTAGGGAGGGGCACAAATACAAAAAGGACACTTTCTGGGAAAAAGGGCACCTACAAAGGGAAATCTCAAAACGAATATATACACTTGTTTAGACATTGGTATATACACCTACTTTGTGATTGCATTATCATGGTTAACTTCAATATTTGTTTCTCTCTGTGGGGAAATTGGTCGTAGTCGCTTCAAATTAGGGGCACATTTATTGATGAGAGGAAAAGGAGACACATTTCGAAAGGGATAATACACTTATCAGAAAAGAAAAAGAGCACGTGTCATAGTGCAAAGGTTATTAATTATCAGGGGCTCTTCTGACACCTGAAAGGAGGCACTCACCAGGGATGAAAAATGCACTTATGAGAATGGTAAATATTTTGTCAACGGAAAAGGGGCATCCATCAGATTTTGTAGGGGAATTTAAAAGAGGCGAAAAGGGGCATTTATGAAAAGGGGATAGTTCCCTTATTAGAAAGAACAAGGGGCACGTATCATTGTTAAAAGGGAAATTTTCAGAGGTGAAAAGGGTTGATTATCGCACCAGGAAGTGGCACTGACCAGATATGAAAAGGGGCCCTTATGAGAGTGAAAAGGGGGCACTTATACTAAAGGAAAATGTGCATTTATTGAAAGAAAAGGGGCACCGATCAGATTGTAATAAGGCATTTATCGGAGGTGGAAGGGGTCTTTTTATGAAAAGGGGGGAAGCGGCTCTGATTAAAAAGAAAAAGAGGCACTTGTTAAAAATAAACCGGGCACTTTAATCAGAGATGAAAAGGGATAGTTATGAGAATGGAAAATTGACACTTATTGCAAAGGAAAATGGGAACTTGTCAAAGTAAAAAGGGCTCTTCCTATGTAAAAAAAAAGGTACTTGAAAAAGTGGGGGCACTGTTCCCTCTCCCCCCAGAGTGCCACCTCTGTATGGAAGGGAAGCAGCTGGCAGGGGAGGGGTAAAGCTAGGAAGCTTCCCGACCCGCAGGCAAGCGCGTAGCCAGGATTTTATTTTAGGGGGGGGGGGCGGTAGTGAGCACGCAAAGCGTGCGAATCACTTACAGAGCGCGCGTGGCGCGCTCCCTAGGGGGGGGGGGGTGGTGGGGGGGGGGGGGGGTTTCCCCCCTCCCGCGCGAAAGCTTTGACGTTTCATTAGATTACTAGAGAAAGAAGGCGATTCGTTGTACCGTTCTCGACTCTTCATCCTTGTCTAAATTCAGTTTCTATTGACATTTCATTAAATTATTAGAAGACGATTAGTTGTACCGTTCTCGACTCTTAATCCTTGTTTGAATCAAGTTCTCCTTCCTCTGCGCGTAGCGTGGAAGCTCTGACATTTCATTAAATTATTAAAGAAAGAAGACGATTCGTTGTACCATTCTCGACTCTTAATCATTGTTTGAATTCAGTTTGCCCCCCCCCCTCCCGCGCAAAGCGCGGAAGCTTTGACGTTTCATTAAATAATTATTCGAGAAAAAAGACGATTCGTTGTACCGTTCTCGACTCTTAATCCTTCTTCTTCTTCTTCTTCTTCTTCCTTAAAAGTGCAGGCTTTGAAGATTAACGCACTGTGGGTTGATACGCATATATACACATTGTTTAGTGAATGTGCGGTTAGAATAATAATAAATAAAAAAAGTTTAAAAAAAAGTCGCTTGTCTGCATGCTAGACGGTGCCATCCCTCAATGCCACTTTGAAGGCATCGAGTGAGACAAACTCTCTTGGGTCTTTCTTCAGAGAGTTCCATTCTTTGCTGGTGCGGTGAAAGAAGGAGGAAGAGTACACTTGGTCCTTATCTGAATGCAGTTTCCCCCGCCCCTCCCGTGCGAAGCGCGGAAGCCTTGACGTTTCATTAAATTATTAGAGAAAGAAGACGATTCGTTGTACCGTTCTCGACTCTTAATCCTTTTTCTTCCTACGTCCTCTTCCTTTCTTCTTTCTCTCTCTCTCTCTCCTCTCTCTCTTTTTTGGCTGGCGTTTTCGTTTTGCCTGCGCCTGCCCGCAGGAAACAACAGAAGAAGCATTTTTATACTGTAAAATATGGAGTCACAGTGTCTGGCACGGTTTTTGAACGGGCGCAATGTAAAACACGGCAACAGGCCGGTATGGAGACGTTATGAGGACGGTGGAACAGTAAGAGGACGTTATTAGTCGTTTAGAGAGCGGTTGAACATTAATAGACCAATGAGAGGCCGGTATGTAACCGGTATGAGGCGGTAGGTCAAGGTTGAGCGAACGGTGAGAACCCGGTATGAGGATGGTATGAACACGGTAACAACCCGTTGGACAAATCACGTCGTCACCGCGTTCTCACCGCCCCACGAACGGGTCCATAACGGCCCACCGTCCTTATACCGTCCTTATACCGTCCTCATATCGGTTCTCGTTGTGTGTGAACAAGCGGTGGCACACGTCGCCGGGTCTCCCCGGCCACTAGCGGGCCCCATCATGTTACCGATCGCTCAATGCCCCGCCGTGTGCCCTCAACGTGCTCCACCGTCCGCACGAAATTCGTCAGTTGCCCGGTAAAAGGTCGCGCAGCGTGGGCGCTTGTAAAAAAGGGGGAACCGAGAAAAACGCTTTTGAAGTTTTAACACCTACTTCAAGCGCTACAAACGACAATGTTTCTATGTTCTATGTAGCCAAAACTATTCTGAGAGAAAGATATTTACCTGATTTATTATGTTCTCAAATTAATTTGCAAATATTTCTTTCTTTTGCTACACTACGTTTTGCTGGAAACAAAAGATTAAGCCCGAACGCGCAATTTAACTTCCCGGCTAAAGGTAGTGTAGCGCTACTCGACGTTTTGACGGGCAACTAACGAATTTAGCACACGGTGCCACATGGTGGCTTAGCCGGCGCCATGGGACAGCTACTTTAGAACCCCCTATAGCTCAGACCCCCTGTTACAGGACTGACAATTAGGGTTTGTGCCTGTATACTTTACTTACCAAGAGTGATCGTGCTGCCCGGATCAGACACCATTGACGGTGATGGCGCTGTAGTGATCGGGAGCTGCCGTTTGCGCGAACACGCAGGGCATACATCTCCATACGTACAGGGGTACTCTATCCAGTATTCCCCTGGGCCCATGCCTAGCGTCAGGGTGCAATAGTCACCAGGACCTCGAACAGATGGATCTGGGTTACCGCTAGTCCAGTCTAAAATTCATGATAAATAATATCAAGAATGTGCTTTAAAGGCATCATTTAACAATGTTAAATCTGAGATGCAGGGCCCTACGTATTATCAGTGACTGTGATGTGGTGTATAATATTGAAGCCCTAATAATTGCGCTTCAAAATGATCAAGAAGTGCCTCAAAGAGTTGAAATCTTTGAGTGACTGGTTTTTACCATAATCGTTTCCCCCAATATACTGTAGTTTTATGAAAACCGTTAGGAAAACGAAAAATTTGATTTCGATTTCCAATCATAAATATCTTGATAATCAGACAGGCGATAAGCTTGTAAAAGTCGTGGGGTTCCTGAATTTTGACCTAACCGGCCCCTCCCGTATTGTCGACTCAATTGCAGGCATGGACATAATATCAAGGATATTTATTTCTTGAATTATATCTTTATTTATTTATTTATTATTATTATTTTTTTCTATGTAGAATTTCATTATTATGTATGTTTGTTTTGTTATGGCGACATGCACCACCATAAGCATGACAATCCTTGTACTTTTATTGAATTTCGCCTATCTCCTATTCCATGAAAATAAGCATTTTATGATGTTCATTCATTATAAGCAAGAAATGAACGTTTATTTAAGTGAAATTGATTGTGAAAGCTACTTACCCCAATATCCAGAGAAATCTGTTTCGCTGTTCCAGTAAACGCCATCTTGGTTTGGGCACTCGAACTGACCGGTGGCGGTGCTAGAGCGATCGATACAGCCCAACCAGAACCCTTGGCAAGTAGACGTCGAGATCGATTCTAACATGTGACACAAGCGAGAGAAATTTGTTTTTTTTATGAAGATCCAGTCATTTTAAGGGATAGTTGAGTTCTGTTTTCGTACCGCAAATGCCTTCAAAGTGCATGGTCATTGCTCTTATTCTTATCTATGACATTTCTAGTGCCCTTTTAGGACCTAAATTGCTATGAAGGGAATTTTAGACCATAAAATGTTTCAAATTTAGCCAATACGATCATACCAAGTCAGCTCCACTTTAAAAAAAATATGGAGACCGTTAATTAATTAATTAATTAAAAATAACAATACATGGGCCGGCTAGTTGTGCGTTATATAACCAACAAGAAAATGCCAACAAAAAAGCCAACATCGGCATTGGCTGAAATACGACGTAAAAGGCGCTATTTCCTTTTTACAACGGCTTTTTCAAATTATCGAATATTTGTGGAGGTATTATAAATCGTTATATTTATGGATATGTCAGCCGTCTCTAAACCGATTTTGATCAAACAAAGATGATTGTATATTCTTTCAAATCTGACACTCAGTTTTTCATTATCTTACAAAATATATTTTGTGTAGCGCCCTCTGCAACAGAACTCAACTATCCCTTTAATACGGTGGAATCACAATCCGAGGCGTCATCTAGCGACTTCAGTGTTTAGTCGATTTCAAGTGATGCATCATGGGATATTTCTTTTGTGGTGAGGAAGAGGTTTGAAATGCTTACTCAAGGTAACATTTTGCGCTTATTCCAGAAATGTCAGTCGTATTGCCTATTTTGGTCATTTCGGCTAAAACGGACCGTCATGGTCACTTTGGTCAGAGGTATTTTTCCACTCGACATTATAAGGAAAGGAGATTTGATAGGCCTACACAATGTAAAAAAAATACCCCTTGTGCTAGAAAAAGTGGACAAATTGACCACCATCAACACCAGTATGGTCATTTCGGTTACTTTGCTGTTCAGAATCATTCCGAATTTTCGAGCAGAATCAATTGATGGGTTCGGTTTGACGTTCACATTCAATATAAACATATGCGCTGATAGCAGAATAATCTCATTATATAATGTCATTCAATGAATTTACACATTTCGTACCTCTTGAATGATGTCGATTGGTGGCTAGCGTTTTGTTACTCTGCTCGTGCATGGTTGAAAACTAGATGTCGATCTGCGAGCCAAAAAATTGTGCTATCGCGGCTTGCCAGTGAAGGCGCTGTTAATTATGAATCCACCCATATTGATTTAAAGCCCTACTGCCTACTTATATCTACTTGCGCCCTCTTTATATCAAACAATGTATAAATTATTGGTGACCATTCGTCCCCCATGATCGCCCTTTTCTTATTTTAATAGATTGAGAGCTGATTTGACGAGATAACCACCTGTTAGTGACCATGCAGGGAGGTCTAATCCCTCCTGGCCAAACTAGTGCAGACAGGATTTAAACCATATTTAAAGATATAAGTTGGGTTCTGGTTATGCGATTGCATTGTGAAAGAAACGGTGTGGAATCAGTCAGAAAAAGTTGATCATGTAGCCTATCAGTATATTGGTGTGTACTGCAAGGTTCTGGATTCATCAAAATGATAAGAAATGTGGCCCAATATTGGTAAGTAACAAGCATTGTACACAGAAAGGTGTATATGGGACTACACAGACATGTGGCATAAAAACCGGCTGTTACATGTCATATTTATATTATGAATGCATATTTGAGAGCCATGTTTTTCAGGGATCAATTTTTTCTCTGATGTTCTTCCACACAAACAAATTATTTTTCACCTCTCTCCAGAAGTCTACATTCTCTGTTGTTATTACAAGGGGACATGTGTGCTTAAAACAAATTACTATTTTTAAAGATAGAATATTATATAGTATATACAATAAAACATACGATGGGAAATACGTATATGTGCACGAAGGGGAAAACGGCTACCTCCTACACTTTCAAAAAACCCTAATAGTAATACTTACTACTACTTCTCATAATAATGATAATTATAATAACTCAAGTTCAAGTCCAAGTTTTATTTCTACATCTGATTAAAAAAACACAACACAAGTACAATTTATATGCATAGGCCTATATACAGTAACAAACATTTAAATGAAACATCTTCAATTAAATCATAATGTGGTGGGAAAAACAGAAGCCAATGACCTATCAAGGTTATTCCCAAAGATAATGAAATTTACATAAAAACATCCTTAAATATACTAACAACGAGATAGAAATATAAAGATTACAATAACACAAACATCAGTACAATTAAACCAGACAAATCCATTACAAAAAACAAAAAACAGAAAGGCATTTAAGTAAAAAATAATCCTAGTTATACATTATTATAATTATTCATTTAAAAGATATTTCTTAATGGTAATGATGATTATGATAATGATGAAAATGATAATAGTAATAATATTAAAAATAATAATAATAATAATATGATGTAAATAATGGTGCGGATGGTAATGATATTAATGATAATAATAATGATAACAATAATAGTAATGATAATACTAATTATGATAATTATAATAATAATGATAAGCCTACTAACAATGCTAATTAAATTACAGCAATAATAATGAAAGATTGATAATAGTCGAAAAAAAATGTATAACTAATAATACTATTATACTACTACTATCAACATTAATAATTGTTCGAGTAATAATAATAATAACAATGAATATAATCACTTTCCCAATGATAGACGACAATTAACGCCTGTCTGCACTAGTTTGGCCGGGGGGGGGGGGGTAGAACTCCCTGCATGGTCACTGACAGGTGGTTATCTCATCAAATCAGCTCTCACTTAACATAAGAAAAAGGGGATCATGGGGGACCAACGTGTACCGCTTAGGCTTTGTTTGCTATATAGAGGGCGCAAGTAGCTACAAGTAACTGCAGGCCCGCTCAATACATACTTACTTCTGACGAAGGTCATTGATTCGGCCGATTCCGGAAAGAATAGGGCGCCTCCTTTGTCCACACACATGTCGAGCGCATCTTGCCAAGTCTTTGGTGTCCAAACGATCAGTAGACACTGCTCACCGACGGGTTCCCAATCCAAAGGGGTAGGACAGCCGTTGCGCCAAACACTAATGATGATAGTAAAGATGAGAATGGTAATAGGAATGAAAATGATATGATAATATTAATAATAATGATAATGATAATAATATAATATTATAATGATAATAATAATGATGCTGCTGCTACTATTACTACCACTCCTGCTACTGCTATTACTACTACTACTGCTGCTACTGCTGCTGATACTGCTGCTACTACTAATCCTGCTACTGCTAATTCTAGTACTACTGCTATTACTACTACTACTACTACTACTACTACTACTTGTAGTAGTATTAATATTTGGTGACAGAGCGATCAGTAGCATGCTCATACTCACATTTGGTCAATAACTCACATTTGGTGAATATATGCCATCCTGTATATATACATATCAGAAATAAATAAATATAATAAATAAATAGGCCTCACTAAATAACGAGTTACCACGCCAGATGACAGACATTTGCTTGAATCATTATTGATAACAAGGATAATGATAATGAAAAATATACAGATATGTAGATAGATATAAATTGATAGATACATAGTTCATTTATTATAATTTAAGCGTCATGATCATTGTCCCTGCAAACTAAGGCCATCATCATTGACTTGAATAACAGTTAATAATCAAAGAAAGATCTTGATGATGAAAATGATAATTA
>NW_022145610.1:32091232-32215306 GCF_000002235.5 Strongylocentrotus purpuratus
CCTTTTTTTAGGCCTTATAAAAAAAAAAGGTGTGTTTTTTGGCCACTCGGCTTATAGCGGGGCATTTTTGTTCTCTATACGTTGTAATCTCCCTTACAAATCTTTCGGAAATGTTAGCTCTTTGTAATTCGCACGATTTGGAATTGATGGTATTTGGGGCCAGGCATCAATGATGACATAATCATTTACCTACTTATTTGATATACCTTAAAGGCAGCTATCATTTAAGTAAATAATGTAGCACGATATAGGGAAGGACTTATATGTTTCAAATCTTGTTATAGTTACAGGATGTTAAAATGTTTAGTAATTTCAGTATTCAGTATCTGCGTGAATTAAATAAAACAATAATATTGGCCAGCAATTACTTTTGTTCGGTAGAAGTCAATTTGGAATTGTATTTTTGTTACATGAAGAAACAGTTACACGACCAATTAAGAAGTATGAAAGGAACTGTGAGATTGTATAGATAACTACATGGATCGACTATATAATATTTTTAGTAATAATTGTCGATATGGTGCAATGAGACGTCAGTACATTTACATTATTCTATTTGCTTCTTCTTTCAGAATCGCCTGGAAATTACTGACATCCGGTCTCCAATAGCTCTCATCAAATTCCCTCCATCATGGCTCCACTAGTACAGTTTCTTCCTCGCTTCATCTATCCTTCTCGTCTTCACGCCGCTGGTGTCGGCGCAAGGTGCCGGTGCCTGCCCAACCAATGTGGTTAGCTATCCTATCTTGGCAGGATCAGTAATGGGAGCGTTCATATTCGCAATCATTCTGGAGACCACTGCCATCCTGTGCTATAAGCATTACTTTAAAAAGAGACCACCAAAGCTTGAACACACATTCATCACAAGTGATGGACAGGAGGTGAAGATCAAGGAGAAGGTCACAGTTCCAGATGGAGAGAAGAAGCGGGATCGGCACGAGGACACCAGAAAGGGCTTGAAGAGCGAGAGGAAGCAGGAAGTCTTCAGTGTCTCTGATAACAAGACCGATTCCGAAGGCAATATCCACGGCCCTGCTATCTACCGCTACCCTATCGCTACCGATAAGGAGACAGGAGACAGCATCATGAACGGAAGACACAACAACGAACAAGACCTCGGCAACAACTACCTCTACTCCACCGGATATCAGTCATCGGAAGACGGAAGCGGTTTCCACAGTCGCAGGGTTAGTCAGATGGGCAAGGATGAAGTACCAATTCTTCGTGGTTTGCACAAGGGTTCTGACGTCGATGTCGATTTCTCCTCTGCCCGATTCAAGAAGAGCATGGTCCGCCAACCTATGCCACAAGAATGGACCATCGGAATGGGAACGACTGATGATGATGTGATGACCTACCGCTACCATACAGGACTTGGAGGAAAGCGACGTGCATCTTCACCAACTTTGGGTATTGAAAACCAAGGCTTTGTCAGCTCTCGACCAGGAAGTCCCACAGGAGGCTTCAGAGATTCAACAGTTGTCCAGATGGAGCCTCGTCATTTTTCCAAAGAGGCAAGGATCAACATTGAAGAAGGCTTCCTCCAGAGATCAGCGCGTGGCGGTACATCCCGAGGTACTATAGATAGCAACAGACCAGGCTTGGGTCGTGCTTTCGACTCCAACTTCACACTTCGGGATCCGCAACGCTCAGACAGCAGCGATGAAGATCTCTATGACTACGGAGACAGCGAACACTCCGGACAGAGTTCTGCTCACTTTGCGCCAGGTCGGTACAGAGCAGACATGGGCGGCATACCACTGTACAGGACAGAAGGTGGTTCCCCGACCAGTCCTAGGAGTTTCCGTTTCCACACTGGATTTACACAAGCGCAGGCTCTTGCCATGCAGGGCTCTGGTGATCCTCAAACCAGAGGTGAACCTGTCTATGCCATTCCTCACAAGACCATTGGTTCATCCAAGATGGTACGACCTCACTCCGTTGAAAGGGATACACATCTTGGGCACACCACCTACTCCGTTATCAACGAAGCACACTCTACTTCCTACAAGAAAAGACAGGATCCAAACAATCCTAATCAAGTAGTCCGTGATTCTGCGACCCAGTGCGAACTCTTGGCGCACGACCGAAGATTTCCTTTGATGAAGAATGGCCAATCATGACATCTGGGAGACAATCGAGGGCAAATCCAGGTGTTCCTACTATCGGTAAGTCTACACCTTACAGTATGCATCATCAAAAACTTGTAGCATCATAAATCTCACTTACAATTACATGCATGGCATACAATTTGACTTTATAAATATATCGTTTGGCATAACTAAAACTTTGTTAAGCTCTGTTCGGCCAAAGCTGTATGTTACTTTTACTTTTTTAAACTAAACTCATGGACTACAATAAAAAGAAAAGAAGAGAAAATTAAGCCATTTAGCATTATTATGTGTATTCATACTATACTTCCGTAATTTGGACGTTGAAGACATGGATCTGATTTTATAACATGACTCTTTGTAAGTTAGGAAAGAGGAAAGTGTTTCGAAGTAGACATTTTGACAATCAGATTCCAGGTCCAGAGATATTTATTCCTCCAAAATGAAGAAAAGTTATTGTCTGTAAAAAAAAAAGAAAAAAGAAGGGCAATACTTTTAATTCTGTGTAAAATGATATGAGTATAAATATATATATATATATATATATATGAATATACGAATATATACGCATTTCTGGCTCCAAACATGATTTGTTATGTTCAAGAGTATACTTTATAACCGCTTGCTGATGGATTGCTGCTACGTTTTGGAATAAACATTTGTAGTAATGCATGATCAAGTTATATTGCTTATTATAAACACTTACAACTTTCATGTAAAATAGGTTTTACTCGAGCAAATGTTACTCGCTATTTTATGCTAACTTGAAATTGTTAAGTCAGCGTGAAGTAAACTTTTTTCTTGAATGGACGATTACCCCAAATTTGTACAAAACGTTATATAGATTTGATAGTAAAATGTGGAAAGTTAAAGTGTTATCAAAACTCATGGTTAAGGAAATGATTCGTAAGAGTACTGTTTGATTGGCAAAATTTTCTTGATATCTCCATCTTTCTTCCTCTATCTGGGAGTAGGCATCATCAAGCTGATGAGACCAGAGTCCTTAAGAGGGTCGAGGCGGCGAAGTCCTAACCGGTACTCATGGAGTACAGATGAAGAGGTACACCACGCCCGTTCGTCTAGCCTTCCTAGGGAAAGAACGACGTCGTTCACGGAAAGGACATCATACTCGGAGAAGTCACGTCGACCACAACGATCAGGATCATCGTCGCCGGTTCGACGGTCTCGATCGTCTTCGCCAGTGCGGCGTTCACCTAGAGGGCGCTCTCCAAATAGACGATTACCTAACTTTAACGTGAGTAAATTGAGTGAAAGTGGAGAAAAAAAGGGGACATTTTCAATCTGTTTTCAATTTCTTTATTTTGAATACAAACTTAGAGGCCTACATGCATGAGTGTCTAACAAAAGAAAAGCTACATTTCTTTTATGTTTATGTATGTGAAATATCCATAATCAAGCAAATGTATTTGATATTGATTGTATGAGTGGTTATTGACTAGTATTTTACAATAAGGCGTATGTAAAAACGACATCGTCAGAATGATAGTCATATAGAATTTCAATAGACAACATTGTTAGGACCTCAAACCCCTTCACTGAAATGGTTAGAATAATTAATTTAGCACCTTAGTCAATAGATTCAGTAGATTGACATATTTCCTGTCTCTCTATTTTGCAGAATGAAGAGACAGACATCCCTACCATCGGTGTTATTCGCCTGATATCACGAGGTGGCACCAGGACTTCCATTGGAGGTGATGACTCAAGCAGTGGAATCAGTGTCGGAGATTCCACACCCCAAGTCAGCCGCCAGCCCTCTGCTCGTCGCCCTGGCTCAATCTATCAATACGCAAGAGAGATGCTGGATGAGGATGAGCAGTTCTACAGTAGCGTATCAGGACAACCTTACCAGGATATACCTTCTATTGGAGTCATCAAACTTGTCTCTGATCAAAACCGTCCGCAGACACTTGAGAGACGTGTAAGTTGGGCTGGTGAAGATTTTGACAATCTTAATACTTCACGTCCCTTAGCGAGGTCCAGTGCTCGTAGATCTTTTGACGAGAGGGAAACATTTACTTCATCATCAACTACGCAGAAGCGACGTAGAAGTCCATCGCCTGATAAACAGAAAGGAGACTTCCCGACAATTGGAGTTATAAAGTTGATTCGTCCCGATTCCCTCAAGCAACCGCTCTGGAATGAGCTAAACCGCTATGTTGCACCATCTGGCCAGTCTTCACTTACAAGACACGAATCATGGAATGAGACAGATATCAATGAGACACGGAGAACCAGATCTGCAAAGAGGCCACAGACGATAGATAGTTATACTGAACCTGCTATCACCTGGCCCCAGTTGATCCACACCGTGAGAGATCTTGTGATGAAGAACGGACAAAGACATCAAAATCAGGAAGCAAGAAGGCTCCGATTCTTGGAGTTTTCAAATTGAAATCAACGAAAGAAAAGACCCCGAAAGTCTCTGCTGTTTCTCAGGGTACAAATCCAGACCGGCCTTGGCACCATCTGGTTTCTCAGTTGGAAGAAGAAATAGAGTCATCGGTCATACGAAAGACAAACCAAAGGCCCGATCGATCTGAACCACGGACAGTCAGCATTGTGAAACTTCAAGCTCCTCACCAACCAACACCTGACACCAGAACTAAGGGAACCAATCCAGACCTCTCGTGGAACCAAGTGCTGAGGATGATACAGAGTGAAACAGAGGAGATTGTTGAGAGGAAGCAAACGTTGAAGCAGAAAACACCTAGTAATCTTGGATCGATTCAACTGAAATCAAACCCCAGACCACCAATGTTTGATTGCTCAACCCAGCCAGAACTGTCGTGGCCGCAAGTGGTCAAAATCATCAAAGAGGAAACAGAAGAGTTTGGAAAGAAACCGTCCGTTCCCAAAAATGACAAAGGCATACAACCTGAAATGAACTGGCCTGAAATAATTCAACTTGTTCAACAAGAAGTCATTAAGCAAGTTAAGGAAACTGAGGTAACCAAAAAGAGTGAACAAAAGTCTGACAAAGTTCCTCTTGCTGTAATTAAGCTAGTTGGTGCTGAGGACATACCCAAACTCAAGCAAGATCAAACAACAGAACCAGAACTCTCATGGGGCCAAATGGTAAGGATGGTGCAGACTGAAGTAGAGGATATCATCCGAACGAAGACCAAAAAGGAACCAAAAAGGAAGGAAACCGGTGACGCTAGTACAGAACCCGAACTGACCTGGCCTTTGTTGGTTAGGATAGTGCAAGAAGAAGTTGAAAATATCGTCAAGAAGAAGAATACCAAGACTACAACTGAAAAGGGCACGAGGCCTGAAAATGACTGGAGCACGGTCGTTGGTACCATTCAGGAGACAGCGATTGAGGAGTTTAACAGGATTTCTCAAAAGAAAAAGCCAAAAGATGAAAAGCCGCCGCTCATAGGGATATTTAAACTGAAAGCACAAGAACAACCACAAGTCAACTCTGTTCCTCGGCCAAGGACGGTTGAGCAAGGTACGCATCCTAGTACATCGTGGGATCGACTCCTCAGTAGAATCGAGGAAAACGCGATCATGTCCATCAAGAGAACGTCTACCAAGCAGAAGCCAAAGCTTGCTGAACCTACTTCAATTGGAATTATCAAATTGAGGGCACCTGACGTCAGCCAAAAAACAGAAACATCTACTCAATCCGAGGACATTGACGTGTCTCACAGCTTTACTCAGCCTGACCGATCATGGCGAGATCTCCTAAGAGGTTTGAAACTAGAACTTGAGAGTGAGTATATGAAGACCATCCGAGAATTAGAGGCCCACATCGCATCACAGGAAGACCATCCTGATTATGCACCAACCGTTCAATCACTGGGGGTTTTGACCCTGAAGGCACCAAGAGAAGAAAAGAAAGGATTAAGAAATAGCTTCACTCAGTATCATACCCCAGTCATTAGCGAAAAGTTCACACAGTCGGACAAGTCTTGGCCAGAACTCATGATGAAAATTGAAGAGGAAACAGAGCGTAAGCTTACTCGGCGCGTGAAGACACCAAAGGTTTCTCAACAAGAATCCCAAACAGAAGAGGAAATCCCAGCTTTGTTCCTTGATGAACCAATTGCACCTTCTGTCGTACCTCAAGAATTTGCTAGTCCTGTAATTGACCAAACAGATTCAGATGTTCAAGTGGGGCCTGAAATGGCTGATAGCACATCTTCGCCCATAGTTGTAAGAAGGAGCAACACGCAGATTATGGTAAAACCAAGCGTTACAGATAACTCCACGGAGATGTCAACAAAGACAAATGACAGAACAACCCAGATAGGGAGAATAAGTCCAAATGTACGAGATAAGCACACATCAATTTGGGCAAGAAACTGCTGATTCGAATGTGCAGGTGACAGAAATGAAGAATCTCAAAGACCGTATGGCGCAAACAGAATTCCACAGTTCAGAATCGAATACTCAAACAGCACCAATGCCAGAAATTGTTCCGGAGCCAGCAGTTATTGTTGAAGCACCTACTTTTGAAATGAGTTTCCCAGAAGTCAAGCCCGACACAAGAGATGCTTCAACGGCTACACTAGATGCACCAGAAACAAAAGATCAATCTTTGGAGGTTGCACCTGACTTGGAAGAAAAAGCTGTTAGTGCATGGAAGGTATCCCTTCGGAGTTTCACTACCCAATTCGATACACCACTACCCAAAACTACAACATCGGGTCAACAGACTTCAGTTTCAGTCCTCGAGAAAGGAACTGCAACCTTAACAAAGACCCCTGGTTTTGCTGGCGTTCAAGTATCACCAGTTTATGAAACGCACAGCACATCTGTTGAAAAGACAAGGTTGACATCAACCCCTGTGCAAGTTACCATGAAGAAAGACACAAAGAATTCAACATCAAATACAGACAAAGTTCCAACAGCAGACGTGTCGGTTGAGGCAGAAATTGATGCTGTGGATACTCAGGATGATAGTACCTCTACTATTAAGGTTGATGTGAGGGACTCCACTTTCAGATCACTGCTGAAACAATATCGGCTGGAGCACAGGTCACTTCTAAGTTGGCATCAACATCTACATCTGCGCCAAGACCAACTACCGCTGCAAAAGACGTGCAAATCTCTACAAAACAGGTGGAGAGGCAGACATCAACGGATGAGGTAAAGATGAAAGACGCAGGTGTAACTGTAGACCTGTCATCAAAGAAACAGGTTGTGAATTACTATTTGGAGCAACTGAAAAAGAAGCCAAAGGTTACCCCAAAATCTTCTCAATGCGACTTGCTTGTTGTTCCAAAAATGAAGGATATGGCCAGTGAGATAAAACCTAAGCTACGCAATCAACAACAACAGATGACTCCCGTGGGAGACAATGACAGCACCCAATACGACCCAGTGAAAGTTACCAATAACACTACTCAGTTGTCTATAGTCCACCCTAAAGTGAAGGATTCATCGACACAATCGATTCCATCTACGAAAACTACTGGAGCATTGGCAAGTACTGAAAGTCATGACATATCTACTCAAGCAACACTTGAACCAGAAGTGATCGAACAGGTCGTAATAACACCTGAAGAGACTCAGTTTAACATGACTTGGAGTGAGCCTCCAAAGACAATCGAAACATCAGATGCCAGTACGTTCATTGATGGTGTAGATAAATCCAACAAGACTACAGAAACCTATGTTCACTCTGATGAAAAGGAAACTACAACTTGGACAACTTCGAAGCAGTTTTCATTGCAGTATCACAGTCCTGTTGACGACTTTACTCACCAGATGAGTACATCGGTTCTTGATAAACACACGTCGACTGACCCAAAGATTCCAAAAGATGCCGGTTTCCAAGTTAACCCTGTTTATTCGGCACATGCAACACAGATTTCACGTCCTCAGTTAACTGCCAAACCAACACAGGTGAAGCCGAATTTGGCAAATGTTGGTTCAAATACTGTTCCTGTCAAGACAGCCCAGATGAGTTCTCAGCTTACACAGGTTAAGCAAGATGTGAGAGATAATATTTCAAACACAGACTTCGTGAGGATGTCCGATAAAATCAGTGAAGCAGACATACCACATCCAAGAGAAGAGATAGTGCAACCCGAAATTGTTCAGCCTGTTCTGATGGCACCAACATTCCTTAAGCCAGAGACAGCTAATGTTTCTGTAAACACAGATGGCTTACCAACATCCTCTAATGCATCTACGTTAACAGAACGCGTAGAGGTTGCAATAGGAAAGGCACAAGCAAGTGCAACTGTTAAGGAGCTTTCCACAAATACATCTAAAGTGGAAATAAAGAGTACGTCTAGTACAGCTGACATCAAGCCCTCCGGGGTTGACTTCTCACAGCAAGCTGAAATGCACAAAGATGCTGGTCAAGATGCTTCCATAAACACAGAGCAAGCCAAAATACAAGTGACAGCTGTCAACACAGTTTCACCAGATGTCAAGATCACAGCTGTGAATACATCTCCTGCACCAGAGAGGAAGAATACCTCCTCACAGTTCACGCTCCAGAGCACCACATCCTCAGTGATGGCTGTTCCCAACTTAACCAATGGAACTACACAATATGAGAGTTCTGCGACTACTTCATCGATGAATACCGATAAGATTGAACAACTTGATCAACAATCATATGTTAGCATGCAGTCTCCCGTTCAAACTGAGAAGATTGTAATGCAAGAGTTGCCACCAGTTCAGTTTGCTGCTCCTGTATTTTCTCCCGCCACTCACAGACACCCAGTCCCAAGTTACACCTGACCAGAAAGATTCAAGTAGCAACACTACATTGGTTGAAGTTACAGATTCAACTTCACAAATCAAACCAGCCATGAGTACGACCATGTCTGCAGTTAACCCAAAGATGGAAAATGCTGCTGTTGGTGTGTTCATAGGTGGTCAAGATTTTGCACAGCAGGCTAAGATAGAGGATTTGCCAGCAGATACTATTGACAGTAGTTCAAACACAGTTCCGTCTGTTTCGAAGGATGGAGCTAGTAATACGTCCCCCTTACCTGTCAGAGCAAACATTGGATCTCAGATTTCTGCCACTACATCTATTGCAGCTGTTTTGGTGAAACCAGATATTGCAGTTGGCGCTACGATCACCACTGTCGATGCAAAAGATGGATCGAGTAATACTTCTCCACTCCCAAAGTTAGCAGATAGTGGATCACAAATTTCCATTCCAGACGTAAAGAGCACCTCAAATGAGACGCAATATGAAAGTACAGTTATTAGTAGTTCATCGAACACAGATACTGTGGTACACGTTGACAAGTCTTCTCTGGTGAATATTCCTGTGGAAATAAAGACCGAACAGGTTATCAAGGAAGTAGTCCCTCCAGTGCAGTTTTCCCCTCCAATTTTCTCTCCACCAATTACCAACACTGCAGCTCAAATTTCGCCGGAGCAAAAGGATTCAAGCAGCAACACCATCTCAGCCAGCGTCAAAGACACACCATCACAGATCACGCCAGATGTGGCTTCAACAATGTCAACAGTGCAACCTACAACATCAGATATGGCGGCCCATGTGATTGCTCAGAGCTCAGACTTCACTCAGCAAGCTAAAATCCAAGCCGAAATTGCAGATGCCACAGCCAATACCGATGTCACGGATGTGAAAGATGGAGCTAGTAATACTTCACCTCTTCCTGTGAGGGCGCATACTTTTGTCAATACTGACATTGTAGAACATCAAGACCAATCTTCTATGGTGAATATCCCTATGGAGGTAAAGACGGAAAAGATCATTGTGCAAGAAGTTCCTCCCGTCCAGTTCTCAGCGCCAGTTTTCTCTCCTCCAATTACAGAGCAGAAGGACTCGAGCACAAACACAAAGCTACCAGCAACTCAGAGAGATTCAAGCAGCAACACCTTGGCTGTTATTGTCAAAGACGCACCAGCACAGATCAAGCCAAATGTGACTTCAACAATGTCAACAGTGCAGCCTGCTACATCCGAGACGGCAGCCCATGCTATTGCACAAGGTACAGAATTTACTCAACAAGCTAAAATCCAAGCCGAAATTGCAGATGCCACTGCCAATACTGATGTAACGGATGTGAAAGATGGAGCTAGTAATACTTCCCCCTTACCTGTCAGAGCAAACATTGGATCTCAGATTTCTGCCACTACATCTATTGCAGCTGTTTTGGTGAAACCAGATATTGCAGTTGGCGCTACGATCACCACTGTCAATGCAAAAGATGGATCGAGTAATACTTCTCCACTCCCAAAGTTAGCAGATAGTGGATCACAAATTTCCATTCCAGACGTGAAGACCACCTCAAATGAGACGCAATATGAAAGTACAGTTATTAGTAGTTCATCGAACACAGATACTGTGGTACACGTTGACAAGTCTTCTCTTGTGAATATTCCTGTGGAAATAAAGACCGAACAGGTTATCAAGGAAGTAGTCCCTCCAGTGCAGTTTTCCCCTCCAATTTTCTCTCCACCAATTACCGACACTGCAGCTCAAATTTCGCCGGAGCAAAAGGATTCAAGCAGCATCACCATCTCAGCCAGCGTCAAAGACACACCATCACAGATCACGCCAGATGTGGCTTCAACAATGTCGACAGTGCAGCCTACAACATCAGATATGGCAGCCTATGCGATTGCCCAAGGTACAGACTTTACTCAGCAAGCTAAAATCCAAGCCGAAATTGCAGATGCCACTGTCAATACCGATGTCACGGATGTTAAAGATGGAGCTAGTAATACTTCACCACTTCCTGTAAGGGCCCATATTGCTTCTCAAATCCAGGCTGACACCTCGATCGCCTCAATGATGGCTAGACCAATGGTTACTGAGGGCTCTGTGAACACTGACATTGTAAAACGCCAAGACCAGGCTTCTCTTGTGAATATCCCTATGGAGGTAAAGACAGAACAAGTTATCAAGCAAGAAGTTCCAGCTGTACAGTTCTCAGCTCCAGTTTTCTCTCCTCCAGTTTCCGAGACTGGAGCTCAGATTTCACCTGACCAAATGGAGTCTAGTACCAACACCAAGCTGCCTGCAGTGCATTTAGATTCGAGTGTAAACACCCTTCCAGTCAGTGTCAAAGACACACCAGCACAAGTCAAGCCAGATATGACTTCAACAATGTCAACAGTGCAACCCACTACATCTGATATGGCAGCCCATGCGATTGCCCAGGGTGCACACTTCACTCAGCAAGTTAAGATTGAAGACCCATCTCCCGAAATTGCAGATGCCACTGCACAAGTCTCACCAGATATGACTTCTACAACGTCTACAGTGCGACCCACTACATCGGATATGGCAACCCACGTGATTGCTCAGGGTGAAGACTTTGCACAACAGGCTAAAATCCAAGCCGAAATTGCAGATGCCACTGCCAATACTGATGTCACTGATGTAAAAGATGGAGCTAGTAATACTTCACCACTTCCTGTGAGGGCTCATACTTTTGTCAATACTGACATTGTAGAACATCAAGACCAATCTTCTATGGTGAATATCCCTATGGAGGTAAAGACAGAAAAGATCATCATGCAAGAAGTTCCTCCAGTCCAGTTCTCAGCGCCAGTTTTCGCTCCTCTCATTACTGATTCTGAAGCTCAGATTTCACCAGACCAGATGGACTCAAGCACAAACACCAAGTTACCAGCAATCCAGAGAGATTCAAGCAGCAACACCTTGGGTGTTAGTGTCAAAGACGCACCAGCACAGATCAAACCAAATATGACTTCAACAATGTCGACAGTACAGCCTGCTACATCCGAGACGGCAGCCCATGCAATTGCACAAGGTACAGATTTTACTCAACAAGCTAAAATCCAAGCTGAAATTGCAGATGCCACTGCCAATACTGATGTCACTGATGTAAAAGATGGAGCTAGTAATACTTCACCACTTCCTGTGAGGGCTCATACTTTTGTCAATACTGACATTGTAGAACAACAAGACCAATCTTCTATGGTGAATATCCCTACGGAGGTAAAGACGGAAAAGATCATCATGCAAGAAGTTCCTCCAGTCCAGTTCTCAGCGCCAGTTTTCGCTCCTCCCATTACTGATTCTGAAGCCCAGATTTCACCGGAGCAGATGGACTCGAGCACGAACACCAAGCTACCAGCAACCCAGAGAGATTCGAGCAGCAACACCTTGGTGGATGTGAAAGATGGAGCTAGTAATACTTCGCCACTTCCTGTAAGGGCCCATATTGCTTCTCAAATCAATGCTGACACCTCGGTCGCTTCCATGATGGCCAAACCTTTGATAACAGAGGGTGCCGTGAACACTGACATTGTAAAACAACAAGACCAGGCTTCTCTTGTGAATATCCCTATGGAGGTAAAGACGGAAAAGATCATCATGCAAGAAGTTCCTCCAGTCCAGTTCTCAGCTCCAGTTTTCGCTGCTCCAATTACTGATTCTGAAGCTCAGATTTCACCAGACCAGATGGACTCGAGCACGAACACCAAGCTACCAGCGATCCAGAGAGATTCAAGCAGCAACACCTTGATGGATGTTAGAGATGGAGCTAGTAATACTTCACCGCTGCCTGTGAGGGCTCATACTTTCGTCAACACTGACACAGTAGAACATCAAGATCAGGGTTCTACAGTAAATATCAAACCAAATATGGCTTCAACAATGTCGTCAGTGAGCCCTGTAATGATGGATACAGCAGCCCTCACGATTGTCCGGGGTGCTGATTTCACTCAGCAAGTTAAAATCCAAGCCGAATCTAAAGACGCCGCTGGAAACACACATGTTACGGATGTAAAAGATGATGCTAGTAATACGTCCCCACTTCCAGTCAGGGTACATGCTGCCTCTCAAATCCAGACGGACACCTCTATTGCGTCAATGATTGCCAGACCACTTGTGACTGAAGGTTCGACTACGACACTTCACGTTACAAATTCCACCAGTGAAACACAATACGAAAGTACCTCAATCAGTAGTTCCATGAACACTGTTATTGTAAAACAACAAGACCGTGCATCTCTGGTGAATATTCCTATGGAGGTAAAGACAGAACAAGTTATCAAGCAAGAAGTTCCAGCTGTCCAGTTCTCAGCTCCAGTTTTCTCTCCTCCAGTTTCCGAGACTGGAGCTCAGATTTCACCTGACCAAATGGAGTCTAGTACTAACACCAAGCTGCCTGCAGTGCATTTAGATTCGAGTGTAAACACCCTCCCAGTCAGTGTCAAAGACACACCAGCACAGGTCAAGCCAGATATGACTTCAACAATGTCAACAGTGCAACCCACTACATCTGATATGGCAGCCCATGCGATTACAGAGGGTGCAGACTTCACTCAGCAAGTTAAGATCGAAGACCCATCACCTGAAATTGCAGATGCCACTGCACAGATCTCACCAGATATGACTTCTACAATGTCAACAGTGCGACCCACTACATCGGATACAGCAACTCACGTGATTGCTCAGGGTGCAGACTTTACTCAACAGGTTAAAATCCAAGCAGATGTGAAAGATGGAGCTAGTAATACTTCGCCACTTCCAGTAAGGGCCCATATTGCTTCTCAAATCCAGGCTGACACCTCGATCGCCTCAATGATGGCCAAACCATTGATAACAGAGGGTTCGGTGAACACTGACATTGTAAAGCATAAAGACCAGGCTTCTTTTGTGAATATCCCTATGGAGGTAAAGACGGAAAAGATCATCATGCAAGAAGTTCCTCCAGTCCAGTTCTCAGCTCCAGTTTTCTCTCTCCCTGTCACTGATTCTGAAGCCCAGATCTCCCCTGAAGTGATGGAATCTAGCACAAACACTAAGCTGATAGCCCTTCAGAAAGACTCGAGCATCAATACATCGAAAATTACCATGAAACATACAACATCCCAAGTCAAACCAAGTGTTAACACATCAGGAGCCCTTGCAATAGCTTTAGGTAAAGATTTTACACAACAAGCTAAAATCCATGCTGACATTTCAGATGCCACTGCAAATACTGATATCATCAGTGTAACGGATGGAACTAGTAATACCTCACCTCTTCCAAAGATGTCTACTATTGGGTCTCAGTTCATCAACAGAACCACGTCCTCATCTGTTTCGGTCAGACAGAGTGTCACAGAGAGTTCCACAATAACAACCAATATTCAAAGTATGACAAGTGAGACGCAGTATGAAAGTAAAGCTGTCCACAGCGGGATAAATACAGATGTCACCGAACACAAAGACCAATCTTCACTTGCCAATATGCCTGTTGCCGTAAAGACGGAGGAAATCGTACGCCAGGAGGCACCTGTGGTACAATTTGCTCCTGCAGTATTTGCTCCTCAGATTGTGGACACTGCAGCCCAGATCAAACCAGATCAGAGTGAATCCAGCACCAATACCCAGCCCAAAAAGTTGAAAGATTCTACTTCACAAGTAATATTAGCCCAGACAAAAGAGTCTGTCGCACAAGTTGTACCTGATCAAAGTACGTCAAGTAGCAACACCAATTTCATTGAGCAAGTCGATTCTAATGTACAAGTAAAGCCAGCAGTGATGTCAACAATGTCAACCGTACGCCCTATCACGGCCACAATTGCGTCTCAAGTTGGTGTTGCGACTTCGACTTCATCAATGATGACTAAACCAAATGTAAAGGACACAAAGTCTTCACCCATTTTCTCAAGGAAACAGGATCAAGAAACTCTTGTGAATATTCCTGTGTTCAAGACTGAGGAGATAGTGAAGCAGGAAGCTCCCCTGGTTGAGTTTGCTCCCGTGTTCAAGCCAGAGTTTACAAACTCTGAGTCTCAGATTGAACCAGAACATACAGAGTCCAGCACAAATACCAAACAGCTTGAAGTAAAAGATTCTACATCTCTCACTGAAAGGACGCTAGTAACACAGTCGACTACCCAGATAAATGTCCTACAGGCACATTCCAGTAGTAATACTACTATTGTCAGTGTCAGAAACACTGCTGCTCAAATAGAAGGACCTAAAACGAGAGACCTGTCATCCCAAGTGAAGCCAGCTAGTGCCTCAGCAACTTCCATGGCATCGGTTTCAGGAAAAGACTTCACCGTCCAAATGGAAGAAACTGTTCCTGATATCATGGATGTTGGTTCTAATACTTCACATGTCCAAGTAGTAGATGGTGCCAGCAACACATCTCCGCTACCGAAGAGAGCCAACAGTGCTGCGCAAGTTTCAGCAATGACCTCCAACTGTGCCATGGGAACTACTTCACCTATACTCTCAAAGAAGCATGATCAATCATCACAGGCAAATATACCAGCTGTCGCGACTGAAGAAATCATTAAGAAGGAAGAACCCCCAGTTGAGTTTGCCCCCATTGTTTTCATGCCAGAGATTGCTGATATCGGCGCTCAAGTTGAACCAAATCAGATGGAATCTAGTACTAATACTGCTAAACTGAATTTGAAGGACACTTCGTCACAGATGGAAGGGAGAGTAGTCAAGGAATCAACCACTCAGGTTCACCAGTCCATGTCACACACAAGCAGTAACACACTAACTGTCAAGGTTACAGATACCATGACTCAACTTGAGAGGCTAGAAACACGAAACGTACAAGCACAAATTGCACCAACAACTGCATCCACAATATCATCTGTAAAACCAGAAACGGGTGATGCTACAACGTTTGCAGAAGTCGACGGTAAAGACTTTACTAACCAGGCCGTTATTGAAGAACCTTTGCCTGACAATATGGATACAGGTATAAATACAGACAATGTGCCTGTGAGGGATGGAGTGAGCAATACATCACCCTTGCCCAAACGTGCAAACATTGGATCTCAGATTGTCACCACTACGCAAGATGATACCACGTCGCCTATTCTTGTGAGGAAGTCTGACCAATCTACTCATGCAAATATACCCGATATCAAACATGAGGAAGTAGTCAAGCAAGAGGTTGTTCCGGTAGAATTTGCACCTGTCTTTGAACCACAGCTTGCAGATTCAGGATCACAGATTGAGCCTGATCAAATGGACTCAAGCTGTAACACAAAGGCTCCTACCATCAGAGATTCTACCTCTCAATTTGACAAGCTTAACACCGACGACTCTGCAGCCCAAGTCTTTCCAGCCACCGAAACATCATCGTCATCGGCAACTGTGAATGGAGTCGATTTCACCCAACAAGCTGAAATGGAAATGCCAGGTCCAGACAACAGAGATACGGGAATCAACACTGATGCTAAGAAAACTGCAAGTTTCACAGTTCAGGTAAAACCCACGTCTACAGCAGTGTCTGCAACAGCAAAGCCTACCCTGGACAACAGCTTTAGTAACACCGATCGTGTGGAGGTTGTAACACAACGGACACAGACAATACATGAACTGAAGACTAAAGAGTTGGGTATTAATGTCAAATCAACTGTGGATAATACTGATGCAGAAGTCCAAAATGCCCCAGGTAACACAGAAATCAGCACAGGTACACGTCAGTATCAATTCTCTAACTCTCTTACACAGTATGACATCACTTCCATCAACAGTTCTTCACAGATGACGATTCACAATACCAATGTTTCGACGATAGCACGGCCACCCATGAAGGAATCTAAGACGGACCCAAAAAGTATCAAAATGGCAAGTCAGCAAACTCAATATGAGCTTAGCTCTTCTGAGATTTCAATAAATACTGAAGTTGTTCAGAAGAAAGATCAGGCAAGCCAGGCTAACATCCCTACTCCCATCACAGAGGAGGTAGTCAAGGAAGATGCTCCGCAGGTTGAACTTCCGCCAGTAGTATTCCAAGTTGAGGTATATGATGTTGAAACGCAGACAACCTCTCAACTCAGAGAAAGTGGTACAAATACAACGGAGCTAAAGGTCAGTGATACAACTCTACAGGTGGCACCTATAACCACACAAACAAGTAGCAATACGATTTCTAAGGAAATTGCAGTTACCGCCGTTAATACCATGATGCCTCCAAAGACGATTGAAACAGCATCTCAGATGGCGGTTCGTACTGCATCAGCCGCAATGATGGCAAAACCAGTTATAAGGCATGTGAATACCACTACATCAACCCGGTACTTTAAGTCACAAGTTATTCAGCAAGAGAGATCAGTCAGCGATGCTATGGTCAATACTGAAGTGGTTCAGAGAACAGAGAAATCATGTGAAGCAAATATACCTACACCTGCCGAAGTCCTCCCAGAGCTCCAAGATGCCCAGGCTCAAATAGCTCCTGTAATATCTGAAAAATCTTCGAGCACACTTGTCAGGAATGTGACAAATAGCCAATCACAATGTGTAGTTCCACAAGCTTCTACATTCACAAACACGGCTAAACGACCGAGCACTAAGGAGTCTAAAGTCCAAATAAGACCAGATACTGACTACTCATCAGTTCATGCCTTTCCCGATGTTGGGGAAGCATCGATGTTGGCAGCTCCCATCGGACAGGACTTTACACAGCAAACGATTTTGGACGAGATAAGAGCTACTGCAACAAATACCATGCCAGCTCCTGAGCGTACCGAATCAACAGCTCAAGTGAATCCCACAGTCACATCAGTTTCTTCATTTGCGAGACCAACTGTTAAGTCTGAGTCAACCATTGCCAAGAGGACAGTGACGTATTCACACCAATCTCAAACAAAGGAAGTGAAGGAAGAACCGAAGACGGTTGTGAGGATGTCTACCACAGGAGCGCAGACTAATCCAGTAACTATTATTGATTTTGTTCCTGTGACAGTGGATTCTACTGTGCAATTTGAGACCCAGTACTACTTTTCTGAGGCGCCAGTGCAAGCCACGGTGCCAATACTTCATCAAGGCAGTCATACTGTGGTAGAAAGCCATTCAGAATCTTCGGCAACAATGCCATTGCCCACAGAACAAGTTTCAAGCCAGACTAAGGAATTGCCAATGCCTGAACCAGTGATAAAGATTGAGAAGAGCGAACCTGTCCTTCAGATGTTTCAACCACCTGTACCAGAGACACGAAGTTCAGTATCTCAAACATATGTGAAGAAAACTCAGGATTCATCACACGATCCTATTCTTAGGACAATGAAGGACGAACCATCCCAAGTGTCTCCCACTGTGTCCAAGAATGTGACTACTCAACACCAGCCAAAGACTGATACACACTTGCTACAGACGCAAATTAAGCAACTGGAAAAGATGACCACCGCTGCATTTGCAAAGGAAACAAGAGTGCAGGAATCGCAGTTTGTAACAGAAACCAGAGCTACTAGCTTCCAGACTTCATTAGATGTTTCAAATGCTACCACAGTAATAGATATCACAGAACAAGATAAAGCACAGCAGGCCTCCCCAAGGCTTACAGAAGGACACACTGTAATGCCTGAAGTTGAAAGTGCTAGTGCATCATCGCAACATGAACCGTCAACGACTGATTCTTTCATGCAGGCACAAATAAAGCAACTTGAGAAAATGACATTTGCAGAATACAAGAAGGAACTGAAGGAACTTGGTCTACAATGGTCATCTGAAGCAACCAGCACAAGTTCACAGTTTGCTCCCACGATGCGTGATGACTGTACTGATCCATCTGATGTAGCTTTGAAGAGCACTGAATGCCAGGCTAGCAATGATATGAATGAAAGATCTTCAATGACTGAAATGACACTAGAGGATATAGAAAGCTTGCTTGAAGCTGTGAAGAAGAACATCACCAATACAATCCGAGAAGAAATGGTTGTTCCAACACTTGCCAAACCAGATGAAATGGCTCTTGACTTTGATGTGGATACTGAAGATACGGGAATCCAGACACTGCTTGAAACGATATCTCGCAGTGCATCCCCCATTCTGCAAGAAATGAAAAACATGGCAATGCAGTACGAAAGAACATTTGAAATGAGGGACAAAGAGTTAACAGTCATTCCCGATACACTTGAACAGGCGATAAATACAGCTCGGGTGAAATTGGAATCAGTGTTGACTCAGCATGAAATAGCTTCCAAGCATGCTGCATTCCAGGCTCAATCGGATGTTTCCCAAGCATCCACGTGGACTCCACAGAAACAGTTCAAGGACCAAACTACACAAGAGACTATGAAGTATGTGATTGGGCAAGCACAGGTAGCACCTGCATCAGTTGAAAGAGGAATAATGCCCGAGAAACAGCAATTCGGGAAAGCGTCCACTCAAGCCTTCATGGAAGTGTCACCAAAATGGACTCAATATGATGTCGATAGGCCTACATCAGCTGTTCAGGCAGGAGTAGAAACGACTGATGGATGGTTCCAAACGAAAGAACCTAAGCAGCCTATCTTTGAGCCCATTCAGCAAGTACAGCAAAAAGAGGAACACTTCGAGTTTTATTTGCCTCCTGAATGTGTCAACGCTGAGATCCAAACAGACCCTGTTATCATCAAGTCTTTTGAGGATAAAGACGACATGGAGACTGAAACTGATGCAGATAGCGGCATTGAAATGGACATGCAAACCGATTCAGTTGTTGTAATGACGGAGGAAGAATATGAAGAGCTGATCTCAAGACCTAGCTCTGATGATAATGTCTCACAGACGCCAAACGTTCCGACTCAACCATTCACTCACCAATTTGCGACACCCAGTCATACTGAGCCTACACAAACACAGGTTTCGAAATTGACTTCAGGAAGCACAATGACAAAAGATACGGAATTCACACTCCAATCTACACAAACTGTTTCAACTGTATCTTCCAACATCAAGACTCAATATGAATCATCCATTGATGTGAAGAAAACGCAGACAAGTGTCCAACGCGCAGAAGGTTATACAGATATGATCCCAACTACCTTTGCAACGCAGCTACAACAGACAGATGAGACAAAGACAGCTAGCAAGACAATGCTTACTCAAGCTGTAAAGCATTTAGATCGTGACCTGCAGACTGTATCTGAAAAGGTAGAACATAGAGCTAGCTCTCCTTCCAACACACCTGGGATAAGTGAGGTGACACAGACGGGCATGGTGCACACATCAGAAAGTGGAACCCTTGCATCAAAGACGGAGTTGTCATATTCTGCATCACAGACTGACGTTTTAACAATGAGAAGCCGTGATATTCAATACATGTGGCTGGCGCTGATGTCGTGTCACAGACACACCTTTCCGAAATGACATCCTCGAGCACCAGCACGATGAAGAAAGATGTAACTCACTTTGTATCTCAGACGAAGGAGGCAGACGTGCATGATGCTTTATCAGCCACCGAGGTGGAAACATACCCAGCATCTGGTACACAAACGGACGAACAGCAATCTGAAATTCCTCAGGAAGTTATTCATCTCCAGTCCGTCGAACCAGTTTCCTATTCACCGGTTGAATTTCTGCCTCCGGTTGCACTGACTCCATTGACTGATTGTCAAACTCAGACAATGGAAAAGGATGAGATGTCATCAGCATACCAGACAGATACACAGGAAACATTGGACCGTGGTGAAGATGCATTAGAATCAGATGTTTCCAACGCTGGAATGATGGCCGTTGCAGAAACCACAGACACGCCAGCTCAGGATACAGTTAAAGTGGATATGGCACAAAGTCAGACAGGTGTAGAGGTGACAGACACAGGTTCGAGTCCCATATTCGCTCGAAAAGCTACTGAAGAAAAGAGTGTCCAGCAGCGAGTTGAAAATTCGACTTCTAGTGCCCAAACACTGCACAAGGAGTATCAAACTAAACTCACATCTACTGAAAAGATCACAAAAGATTTATCCATGCAGACTGAAATACCAATAGTGACTGTCATTGAGGAAGCTGTGAAGCCAGTTCAACTTGTACCTGAGCGTTCTATGCCAAATTTGGCTGCTCTTAAACCAAAGGTAGCCGAGTCATCATCACAGACAATGCAACTTGAGACATCTGATCGACAAGCAGCCACGAGTCCTGTAACGACATCCGAGCGTCAATCAGCAACCAGCCCTGTAACTATCTCTGAGAAAGGACTTCAGCATGACAGTTCACCCAAAACAGAAGAGAGATTCATGAGCACATTCCAAACAGCTCTCCTGGAAAGCGCTGATCAGACCAATCCTACCAAGATCGGGCATAGACATACCCAAGCTCAACCTCGATTAACGAATGTGCCTACTCAAGCTGGTGTCAAACCCAATCTGTCTAGTGCTGTTACACAAGCTAAACCACAGACATTCGAGGCAAAATTGCAGATCCTTCCATTCAAGGTCGAAACAAAGGATTCAAGCATCCAGCATGACACTGAACTAGCGGCAGTAAATGACTCTACATGTCAGACCGACTTTGAAGATATTCCATATGAAGAGATAATAGTAGTTTCGGAAGCCAAGGTCGAAAATGAACCATTCATTTTGGTGCAAGAAACAACTGATTTCACATGCCAGACTACAAGTGAGATAGAAGAGCATGCATTTAATACAGATCCCATCCAGTATAGAGATTTTTATGATCAAACTGTACTTACTTCGACGCCAAGATCATCCTCTCCTGTTCTTGCAGAGACTGTTCATCAGCCATCACAGACACCAGCACAACTGAGGACACCTACAAGGGATTCTACTAGCCAGCATAATGTGAAATCTAAGGAATCGTTGACCCAGACTGCATTGCAAACTATGATGAAAGCACTTTCTCCGATGTTACCCCGATCTGCTTCAAAGGAAGCGCAAACTCCAAAACAAGCAAAGGTGCCAGTCGATACCAAAGTAACCCAGTCTGCTCAAAGTCGACAGGAATATGCAAGTCAGTCCAACATCCCAGTTGCAGAACAAGGAACATCTACAGTACTACCAAAGGGAATAGGAATGGAGTCACAAACACCAAATGAGCCAGTAATACTCTCAGCAGAGGTGTTAACGCAGTATGAGACGTCTATGTCACATGCAGATAGTCAGACGGCAGTTGATGTGAACCAAAGACCTTCATCACCCGTTGAAACTCCTGCTGCTGATGCATCTGCCCAGTACGAGTTACTTGCACATGGCAAAGAATCCCAGACATTCATGGACTCCATTGCTAAGGCCATTTCACCTATGCTTCCTCGAGCAATGAGCAGAGCTTTGCAGACTCCTGGTGAACAACGCAAGAAAATGAAAAATGCTTCATCGCAACGTGAATTGCAGGTGAAAGCCATTGCCAGCCAACATGTTTCATCACATCAAGACAATGAAGCTCAGTATCTTGTTCTATCAGGGGATCAGTCATCGTCTCCCCTGCTGACTCCAAAACTAGATCACAGTTTGCAAACACCTCAACAAGATGTGGAACAAATTAGCACACAAATTGGCCAATCACGTCAAGACAACACATCTCAGTACGAACTCAAATGGAAAGACGCAGCAACAGAACGCATGCTTGGTGTTGTTGACAGTTCAACACATCACAAGGTTAAAATGGGAGATATTACTACTCAATCCAAAGTGGAGCAAGAAGCTTTTGACAGCCAGTATGAGGCCAATGTACATGACTCAGGAAATCAGACAGCCGTTATGAGTCCTATTGCAACGTCTACACTAACGCCACAATCTATGTCAATTGGTTCCCAAACTCCTACGGAAGAAAATGTTGTCATGACTCCGGTGGTGCAGGAGTTTGCCCCTGTTATGCCCCGCATTGTAACATTGGAATCGGACCCACCAAGAATCATGACCAGCACATCGACGCAATACGAGAGTAAGCCAACAATGCAGAAGGTGTCTTCTCCGATTATTTCCAGGACAAACGACAACGAGTCACAGACACCACCAAAAGGCATTCGTGAATCACATATCCAAACAAAGGTCGACACTGTTCCGAGAGCATCTTCACCAATTACAATTAAGCAAAATGATCATATCACGCAATACCAATCATCTGTGGCTCACATGTCCACTCAATTCAAAGCACATACTGAGAGATCAGATCTAGCTACACAGCATGAATTGAAATGGGGAGACAGAACGACTGAAATAGTAGTATCTTCGAAAGAAATAACTACTCAACATGAACTGTCACAAGGCGACACTGCTACAGATTATGATATGAAAATGGAAGAGAGATTTACTGAATACAACACGGCTTTGGCTGAATCTCCTTCACAAACAGCCTTGGAAATCCTTGACCAGGCTTCTTCTCCTCGTCTTCCTCGTGTATCAACTCAAGTTCAACAGACGCCTCCTGCTGTTGCGGTGCGGACGAAGACTACTGCTTCACAACATGTGTCCGATACCGAACAAAGTACAACCAGTACGAGATGTCACAACTTGACATTGCTGCGCAATATGAAAAGATGACGGAGGACAACGCAACTCAGTACGTTTTCACAGCAGCTCATTCTACTACTCAATACGAGAGGGCAGATAAGGACATTGAGACCCAGCATAAGACGACACAGGAAGATGTTAACACTCAAAGTGAGGTCGAAAATTCTCCATCTGGAATTCAAGCAGTCAATGAATTAAGCGTCCAAGCTTCGTCTCCAATCTTGACACGAGTCAACAACCAATTAGTTCAGACCCCTCTCCAAGCAGGAAAAATTAAGCGAACAATGTATACAGAGATTGAGGTAAAGGGTGATGACATGTCTACGCAGTATGAGAAGGCAACCCAAGAAAACACTACTCAATATGATATCAAACAAACAGACACTGACACTGCGTGTGAGCTGAAGACGAACGAAACAACAACACAGTCTGAAATGACAATGCACAGTACAGATACTCAAACACCTGGGTATCCTATTCCTGTTGAGGACGCTATTCTGCGAGAGATTGTTTCTCCCGTCCAGCATGCAGCACCACAAATGCCTTCACCTAAAACTGACAGTTCAAGTCAGTATGAAAGGAAGATGGTCAGTGCCATGATCCAATATGATCTAAAGATGCAGGAAAGTTCCATCCAGTACCAACTGAATGGCCAAGATGGAGCTTCCCAGTATGACATTCAACAGGAGGAATCTACAACACAAGCTGTCATAGAGAACCAGCTGTTTACCAGCCAGACCGAACTTGAGACTCAACAGCAAGCTTCATCTCCAATCCTTCGTCGTGTTACCAGTCAGGCACTTCAGACTCCTCAACCCAAAGGAATCCAGAAGAGCGATGGGTTGACACAATATGAACTCAAACGGGATGACATGTCAACCCAGTCTGAAGTAAAGAAAGAAGATTCTACAAGCCAACATGTATTCAAACAAGATGACAAAGTGACACACTATGATATTGTTGGAAAGAAGGTTCCACTCAGTACGAGAAGAAGGATGGAGACATGTCAACGCAACATGTCGTGAAGGGGCAAGATATCACTACTCAATCTGGAGTTGCTCTTCAAGAAACTATGACTCAACATGAAGCAATCTTGAAGGATACACCCACCCAACATGGAGCTGACATGAAAGACTCTCTATCGCAAAGTCATATCAAACAAACTGACAATAACACTGCGTATGAGCTGAAGATGACTGAAACAACAACACAGTCTGAAATGAAAATGCACAGTATTGATACTCAAACACCTGGGTATCCTATTCCTATTGAGGACGCTATTCTGCGAGAGATCGTTTCTCCTGTCCAGTATGCAGCACCACAAATGCCATCACCTAAATCTGACAGTACAACCCAGTACGAGATTTCACAACTTGACATAGCTGCGCAATATGAAAAGATGACGGAGGACAACGCAACTCAGTACGTTTTCACAGCAGCTCATTCTACTACTCAATACGAGAGGGCAGATAAGGACATTGAGACCCAGCATAAGACGACACAGGAAGATGTTAACACTCAAAGTGAGGTCGAAAATTCTCCATCTGGAATTCAAGCAGTCAACGAAGTAAGCGTCCAAGCTTCATCTCCAATCTTGACACGAGTTAACAACCAATTAATTCAGACCTCTCTCCAAGCAGGAAAAATTAAGCGAACAATGTATACAGAGATTGAGGTAAAGGGTGATGACATGTCTACGCAGTATGAGAAGGCAACCCAAGAAAGCACTACTCAACATGATATCAAACAAACAGACACTGACACTGTGTATGAGCTGAAGACGAACGAAACAACAACACAGTCTGAAATGACAATGCACAGTACAGATACTCAAACACCTGGATATCCTATTCCTGTTGAGGACGCTATTCTGCGAGAGATTGTTTCTCCCGTCCAGCATGCAGCACCACAAATGCCATCACCTAAAACTGACAGTTCAAGTCAGTATGAAAGGAACATGGTCAGTGCTATGATCCAATATGATCTAAAGATGCAGGAAAGTTCCATCCAGTACCAACTGAATGGCCAAGATGGAGCTTCCCAGTATGACATTCAACAGGAGGAATCTACAACACAAGCTGTCATAGAGAACCAGCTGTTTACCAGCCAGACCGAACTTGAGACTCAACAGCAAGCTTCATCTCCAATCCTTCGTCGTGTTACCAGTCAGGCACTTCAGACTCCTCAACCCAAAGGAATCCAGAAGAGCGATGGGTTGACACAATACGAACTTAAACGGGATGACATGTCTACCCAGTCTGAAGTAAAGAAAGAAGATTCTACAAGCCAACATGTATTCAAACAAGATGACAAAGTGACACACTATGATATTGTCGGGAAAGAAGGTTCCACTCAGTATGAAAAGAAGGATGGAGACATGTCAACGCAACACATCGTGAAGGGGCAAGATATCACTACTCAATCTGGAGTTGCTCTTCAAGAAACTATGACTCAACATGAAGCAATCTTGAAGGATACACCCACCCAACATGGAGCGGACATGAAAGACACTCCATCGCAAAGTGGTATCAAGATCTCGCATATGGCAGCGTCTCCTATTCTTCGAACAAAATCAAGCCAGATTATGCAAACACCACATAGCTTGAAGGATGGGGAGAGTCAATATGAGAGAAGTACAATTGACAGAACAAGTCAACATGACAGATCGGGTGAAAGTACAGCCACTCAATATGATATGAGAGGTAGTGAGAATACAACTCAATACCAGAAGGATGTCCAAGATGTTCTTACAGAATATGTGATGGACCGACAAGACAGAGAAACACAGCATGAGATTGAGAGTCAGTTATTTGCAAATCAAACTGAATATGAGTCTCAACAACAAGCCACATCGCCGATCCTTCGTCGTGTCCTCAGTCAGGCACTTCAGACGCCTAAGCCAACAGGAGTTCAGAAGAGCGATGGGATGACACAGTACGAGCTTAAGCAGGATGATTCATCATCACAATTTGTGATAACTGCTGCTTCTATCCCTACTCAATATGAGACTCCGACAGCTGATGGAACTACACAGTATATAAGTCAATTTGGAGAGAGGTCAACCCAATACGACACAAAGAAAACTGACACTATGACGCAGCACCGAGGAAGTCAACAGGATGCATCAAGTCAGCATGAAAGGCCTGTTACTGATGGAACAAGTCAGTATGTCAGAACATTCGAGAGTGCTACAACCCAATACGATATCAGAGGCATTGACAGTACATCTCAGTATCTGACAGAGGTACAAGATGGTACTACAGAGTATCTCTTAGATCAGCAAGAAATCCATACGCAGCATCAAATAGATAATCAGTTATTTGCAAGCCAGACAGTGTTTGAGAGACAGCAACAAGCCTCCTCTCCGATCCTTCACCGTGTCACAAGTCAGGCAATGCAGACCAAGTATGAGAAGGCAACCCAAGAAAGCAACACACAGTATGAACTCAAACAAACAGACACTGACACGTTGTATGAGCTGAAGACGAACGAAACAACAACACAGTATGAAATGACAATGCACAGTACTGATACTCAGACACCTGGATATCCTATTCCTGTTGAAGATGCTATTCTGCGAGAGATCGTTTCTCCCGTCCAGCATGCAGCACCACAAATGCCTTCACCTAAAACTGACAGTTCAAGTCAGTATGAAAGGAACATGGTCAGTGCCATGATCCAATATGATCTAAAGATGCAGGAAAGTTCCATCCAACACCAACTGAATGGGCAAGATGGAGCTACACAGTATAACATTCAACAGGAGGAATCTACAACACAAGCTGTCATAGAGAACCAGCTGTTTACCAGCCAGACCGAACTTGAGACTCAACAGCAAGCTTCATCTCCAATCCTTCATCGTGTTACCAGTCAGGCACTTCAGACTCCTCAACCCAAAGGAATCCAGAAGAGTGATGGGTTGACACAATACGAACTTAAACGGGATGACATGTCAACCCAGTCTGAAGTAAAGAAAGAAGATTCTACAAGCCAACATGTATTCAAACAAGATGACAAAGTTACACACTATGATATTGTCGGGCAAGAAGGTTCCACACAGTACGAAAAGAAAGATGGAGACGTGTCAACGCAACATGTCATGAAGGGGCAAGATATCACAACTCAATCTGGAGTTGCCCTTCAAGAAACTACAACTCAACATGAAGCAACCTTGAAGGATACACCCACCCAACATAGAGTGGACATGAAAGACTCTCCATCACAAAGTGGTATCAAGATCTCGCATATGGCGGCGTCTCCTATTCTTCGAGCAAAATCAAGCCAGATTATGCAAACACCACATAGCTTGAAGGATGGGGAGAGTCAATATGAGAGTAGAACAATTGACGGAACAAGTCAATATGACAGATCGGGTGAAAGTACAGCCACTCAATATGATATGAGAGGTAGTGAGAATACAACTCAATACCAGAAGGATGTCCAAGATGTTCTTACAGAATATGTGATGGACCGACAAGACAGAGAAACACAGCATGAGATTGAGAGTCAGTTATTTGCAAATCAAACTGAATTTGAGTCTCAACAACAAGCCTCATCGCCGATCCTTCGTCGTGTCCTCAGTCAGGCACTTCAGACGCCTAAGCCAACAGGAGTTCAGAAGAGCGATGGGTTGACACAGTACGAGCTTAAGCAGGATGACTCATCATCACAATTCGTGATAACTGCTGCTTCTGTCCCTACTCAATATGAGACTCCGACAGCTGATGGAACTACACAGTATATAAGTCAATTTGGAGAGAGGTCAACCCAATACGACGCAAAGAAAACTGACACTATGACGCAGCACCAAGGAAGTCAACAGGATGCATCAAGTCAGCATGAAAGGCCTGTTACTGATGGAACAAGTCAGTATGTCAGAACATGCGAGAGTGCTTCAACCCAATACGATATCGGAGGCATTGACAGTACATCTCAGTATCTGACGGAGGTACAAGATGGTACTACAGAGTATCTGTTTGAGAGACAGCAACAAGCCTCCTCTCCGATCCTTCACCGTGTCACAAGTCAGGCAATGCAGACCAAGTATGAGAAGGCAACCCAAGAAAGCAACACACAGTATGAACTCAAACAAACAGACACTGACACAGTGTACGAGCTGAAGACAAACGAAACAACAACACAGTATGAAATGACAATGCACAGTTCAGATACTCAGACACCCGGATATCCTATTCCTGTTGAAGATGCTATTCTGCGCGAAGTTGTTTCTCCTGTCCAGTATGCAGCACCACAAATGCCATCACCTAAAACTGACAGTTCAAGTCAGTACATAAGGAAGATGGACAGTACTATGATCCAATATGATCTAAAGATGCAGGAAAGTTCAATCCAACACCAAACGAATGAGCAAGATGGAGCTACACAGTATGACATTCTACATCAAGACATTACAACGCAGTCTATTGCAGAAAACCAGCTGTTTGCCAGTCAAACTGAACTTGAGACACAACAGCAAGCTTCATCTCCAATCCTTCGTCGTGTTACCAGCCTGGCACTTCAGACTCCTAAACCTACAGGAGTTCAGAAGAGCGATGGATTGACACAGTACGAGCTTAAACAGGGTGATTCATCCTCACAGTTCGTTCCACAGCAGAAAGATGGTTCTTCCCAGTTTGTGCTCTCTGCTGCTTCTGTCCCAACTCAATACCAGACTTCAACAGTTGATAGCACTTCACAGTATGTAAGGCAAGATGGAGACAGGTCAACCCAATACGACCAAAAGAAGACGGATACTGTAATCCAGTACGAGAGTCACCAACAGGATGGAACATGTCAGCATGAAATGGCTGTTACTGATGCCAGTAGTCAACATGACAGAATAGGCGAGAGTGCTATGTCCCAGTATGATTTCAAGGGTATTGATAGTACAACTCAGTACCAGAGAGATGTACAAGACGGTAAAACAGAATATGTCAAGGACCAACAAGAGAGAACAACTCAGCATGAGGTGAAGAGTGAGATGTTTGAAAGTCAAACTGTTTATGACACACAGCAACAAGCTTCATCTCCTATTCTTCGTCGTGTCACCAGTCAGGCACTCCAAACTCCTAAGACCACAGAAGTCCAGAAGAATGATGGGTTGACACAATATGAACTTAAACATGATGACGTGTCCACCCAGCTTGGAGTCCAAACATTAGAGTCAACAAGCCAATACATGCAGGAGCAAAAACATGCTGTGACACACTATGATATTGTCGGGCAAGAAGGTTCCACACAGTACGAGAAGAAGGATGAAGACATGTCAACGCAACATGATGTGAAGGGACAGGACACCACAACTCAATCTAGAGTTGCCCTTCAAGAAACTACGACTCAACATGAATCAATCTTGAAGGATACACCTACGCAACATGGAGCTGATATGATAGACGTTCCAACACAGTCATTAATAGAAAACCAGCTTTTTGCCAGCCAGACCGAACTTGAGACACAGCAGCAAGCTTCATCTCCAATCCTTCGTCGTGTCACCAGTCAGGCACTCCAGACTCCTAAGCCTACAGAAATCCAGAAGAACGATGGGTTGACACAATATGAACTTAAAAATGATGACGTGTCCACCCAGCTTGGAGTCAAGACAGAAGAGTCAACAAGTCAATGCGTACAGGAACAAGAACACGCTGAGACGCACTACGAAAACATTGGGCAAGAGATTTCGACACAATATGAGAAGAAGGATGAAGATGTGTCAACGCAACATGATGTGAAGGGACAGGATATCACAACTCAATCAAGAGTCACCCTTCAAGAAGCAGACACTCAACATGAAGCAATCTTGAAGGATACACCCACCCAGCATGGAGCGGACATGAAAGACGCACTAACACAAAAAGATGTCAAGATCTCGCATACGGCAGCGTCTCCTATTCTTCGAGCAAAATCAAGCCAGATTATGCAAACACCACATAGCTTGAAGGATGGGGAGAGTCAATATGAGAGTAGTACAATTGATGGAACAAGTCAATATGATAGAACAGGTGAAAGTTCAGTGACTCAATATGATATCACAGGTGTAGAAGGTGCAACACAGTATCAACGAAATGTACAGGATGGTGTAACAGAATATGTGACAGAACGAGAGGAAAAGCCAACCCAATATGAAATAGAGAACCAATTATTTGCAAGCCAGACCGAACTTAAGACTCAGACTCAATCTTCCTCTCCGATCCTTCGCCGTATCAACAGTCAGGCACTTCAGACGCCTAAACCCACTGGAGTTCAGAAGAGTGATGGATTGACACAGTACGAGGTTAAGCAGGGCGATTCATCATCACAGTTTGTTCCGCAGCAGAAAGATGGTTCTTCCCAGTTTGTGCTCTCTGCTGTTTCTGCTCCAACCCAATATGAGAGTTCAACAATTGATGCGAATTCTCAGTATGGAAAGCAAGATGAACACAGGTCAACACAGCATGACCAGACGAAGGCAGATACTATGACGCAGTACGAGATCCATCAACAAGATGGATCAAGCCAGCATGAGAGGGTTGTCACTGAAGGAACTAGTCAATATGATAGAATAGGTGAAAGTGCTGAGACCCAGTACGATATCAAGGTATTGACAGTACATCCCAGCACCAGAGAGAGGTACAAGACGGTGTTACCGAATATGTCAAAGACCAACAAGAGAGGCCCACTCAGTACGAGTTAGAAAGTCAGTTATTTGCAAGTCAAACTGATTACGAGAGACAACAACAAGCTTCCTCTCCTATCCTCCGTCGTGTAACCAGTCAGGCACTTCAGACCAAATATGAGAAGTCAACCCAAGAAAGAACCACTCAGTATGAACTCGAAAAAACGGACAGTAACACAGGATACCAACTGAAGATTGGTGAGACAACAACACAGTATGAAGTAAAAATGCACAGTGCTGATACTCAAACACCTGATTATCCCATTCCTGTTGAAGACGCTATTCTTCGAGAGATTGTTTCTCCTGTCCAGTATGCAGCACCACAATTGCCATCACCTAAAACAGACAGTTCAAGTCAGTACGAAAGGAAAATGGACAGTAGCATGAACCAATATGATCTCAAAGGCATGGAAACTGCTACCCAGCACCAGATGAATGAGCAAGATGGGGCTACACAGTATGACCTTCTACAACAATCTATTACAACGCAGTCCTTGATTGAAAACCAGCTGTGTGCCAGCCAGACCGAACTCAAGACTCAACAGCAAGCTTCATCTCCTATCCTTCGTCGTGTTACCAGTCAGGCACTTCAGACTCCTCAACCCAAAGGAATCCAGAAGAGCGATGGATTAACACAATACGAGCTAAAACAGGATGAAGCGTCCACCCAGTTTGGAGTAAAGAAAGAAGATTCAACCAGTCAGCATGTATTCGTACAAGATGATAAGGTGACTCACTATGACATTGTCGGGCAAGAAGGTTCCACACAGTTTGAGAAGAACGATGGAGAAATGTCAACACAACATGACCTGATGGTACAAGATATCACAACTCAATCTGCAGTTGTACTTCAAGATACTACGACTCAACATGAATCAATTTTGAAGGATACACCGACCCAACAGGGAACTGAAGTGAAAGACATTACAACACAATCTGTAATAGAAAACCAGCTATTTACCAGCCAGACAGACCTGGAGACTCAGCAACAAGCTTCCTCCCCCATCCTTCGTCGTGTCACTAGTCAAGCTCTTCAGACTCCTAAACCAACAGGAGTCCAGATGAGTGACGGATTGACTCAATACGAACTAAAACAAGGGGATGCATCCTCACAGTCTGAACTAAAGCAGGTAGAGAATTCAAGTCAGTATGCAACAAGCTCTTCACATGTCCCGACACAGTATGACATCGTAGGTCAACATGGTATGACGCAGTACGAGCTGAAGTCAGAAGAAAAACCAACTCAGTACGATAGTCTACTTAAAGACCTTCCAATACAGACCTCAACTGAAGGGAAAGATCAAATGTCATCCCCCATTCTTCCCAGAGTTACCAATCAAGTATTGCAAACGCCCAAACAAGCTATTGCACCGTTTTCATCGCAGCATGATGTCAGGACACAAGACAACACAACACAGTATGTCTTTAAGTCGACGGAAGGTACCACTCAAGTTCCAACAATTGCAAAGAATGACCAAATTTCTCAAACACAAGCAGGGAAACCGTTAAGTACAAGTAATATCATTACCCAATATGAACCAAGAACATCTGATAGCTCATGTCAACATGATATGCTAACCGTCAAGGAAGGAGTGTCCCAGCATGACCTCCTCCAAAAGGAAGGTGCAACCCAGTATGATTTAACAAAGCAAAGCTCGGATTCACAAACTTTCTTCAAGACGTCCGATGCAGGTACACTTGCGACCCCTGTACAACCAATATTCTCGTCTCAAATTACACAGACTGCTTCTGAGCCTGGCATAATAGTGGCTGCACTTTCGACACAGACAGATGAACCCGAAGTAACGGCAACTCGCCATGTGGCTGCATTCACAGAAAGAAAGCTGAAGGATGGAGTAACACAGATTGCCAAGAAAGAGAAAGACAGCGTCACCCAATACGATGTGAAGGGAGCTGACAGTCAAACACAATCCGAACAGACACTCCATGAAAATGCTTCACAATCTGAAGTCAAGAGTATTCCCCAAGGATCATCTCCCATTCTTCCACGTTCAACGAGTCAAGCTTTGCAGGCGTCCATCCCTCAAGTCTCTAAGAGTGATATTACAACTCACATCCAGTATAATCTGCAAAATGCAGGCACTGGATATGACAGGAAGGATCAAGACAGTGCCACACAGCATGACATTGTAAGAGGAGATAGTGTTACTCAATATGAGTTGAGTATGAAAGACGCAGAATCTCAGTTGGGGGTTGAATCTATTGACCAGACATCATCACCTGTTCTACGACGAGCTAATGACATGCCGAGTCAAACGCCTAGTGAAAAGATTCTCAAAACAAGAGACGATCCAACACAAACAGAACTCAAGCAAAATGATTCACCAATCCAAGCAAGTGTGAATACTACTCAGCAGTCATTGTCACCTCTTCTCCCAAGAGTAGCTCACCAACTTCAACAGACTGCCCAGCCTAAGGGTGTTGCAAAGACAGACAGTTCAACTCAGTTGTCGAAAATGATGGCAAGCGTTCCAACTCAGTCACTGAGAATGGAAAAGGTGGAATCAACGCAGTACAAAGTAACTGCTGAAGCTGTTAGCACGCAGTATGAATCAAAGGTTGATCATACTACAACCCAATATGAAGGAGGTCAAATGGAAGCACACTCACAATCACACTTTGAAACAGAAGAGAAAGGAACAACCCCTGCCATTCAATCAGAACACAAGAATATTTCACCAGCTCTGCAACAGGTGACTGATATCACTACTCAATATGAGAGCATCTTGCTTGAATCGACAACTCAATGTAAGATCAGTCAAAAGAATCAAGCCTCATTTACTGCCATCAGCGAGACATCGGATCAAGTACTTCAAACGGTTGAGCAAGAGAGGCCAGCACAATTAAGTACTACATCGCAGTATGAAGGCTCAAGTCATGATGATGTTACTCAATATGAGGCCAGTGTAGTTGAAAGGACAACCCAATTTGCACAGGAGCTTAAAGACACCATGACACAGTTTATGATGATGTATGGTGACAGTCAATCTCAGACAACCGTTTCAAGTTCTGATCAAGCTACATCACCAGTACCTGCCTTGACTGACAACAGTACTGCACAAACGATGGAAGAAAAGAAGGTTTTGACTTCAGAAGTCATGACGCAACATGAAGTGAAGCTGTTGAATCTCATGATTCAAACTTTGGAAGATAAAATCTCGACTATCGATTCTAACACTCAGTATGAACGACGGTCGCATGAGAAGATAACTCAACATGAGATGCAACAGTTGGATACCTCGACACAACATCAGCTGAAACAACACGATTTTGACGTACAAACAAAGTTGAGTTTGGGACATCAAGCAACATCCCCTCTTCTATCAAGACACCAGAGTCAATTGCTGCAAACCCCTGTAATCGACACCTCTGCAATACACGTTGTGTCTCAAACCGAGTTAAAACGTCAAGAGACAACAACACAGATGGAAATATCTCTTGGAGAAGGATCAACGCAGTATGAAACGAAGCAGACAGATTCTGTGAGCCAAACATTCTCCAAAAATCTTAACCAGAGCTCTTCTCCCATCCTATCACGTGCAAAGACCAGTGGATCTCAAACAGCACAGGAAGAACCAGTCATGACAACTCAAACAGAAGAGAAAGGAACAACCCCTGCCATTCAAACGGCCTCTGATCAAGCTCATCAGACATTCCAGTCTGTTGCCGATGTTTCATCTCAGCATGTATTGAAGATAAACGTCACTGCCACTCAACATGAAGTGATTGAGAAGAGTGAAACCAGTCAATATGCAATATATGGGGATGAGGCGACAACTCAGTACGAATTATCTCTTGCACATGCACAATCTCAGTCCTTCACGTTGGATGATGAGAAAAGTACATCTACAACTATACCTGACTTCAATAACCAGTATATGCAAACCATGGAGAGAAAGGAGGTACCAAAGACTGAATCATCAACCCAATACATCGTGAAAGGTCAGGAATCGACGACTCAGGCAGAGACCAGAATTCAGCATGACTCTACACAATACGAAGGCGACCAAATGGATCACACGACACAGTATGGACCTAGTGTCAAGGATGGATCTGTCCAGCATGGAGTGAAACTTCAAGATGCACATTCTCATATTGAGGTAGGATTTAAGGACGAAGCAACATCATCTACTCATCCTACATTCATGGAGCAAGTTTCTCAAACAATCTCTGATGTGAGATTAACTGCAGAATCATCATCACAGTACTTCCTCACGCAGAAAGCTTCACACACGCAAGTAGATGTACAGGAAAGAGATGGCGTCAGTCAGTATGATCTCAAGCAGGAAGAGAGTATGACACAATATGTGGAGAATCTACAAGATGCACATGCTCAATCGACGGTTGAAGTCGGAGATGTTACAACTTCAACTCTAGATGTGAGCCATGCCCATCAAAGTTTGCAGACTGCTAAACGGTCGATGATTGAAACTACATCTCAGTATGAACAGGAATTGCTAAGTTCAACTACCCAATCTGAGAGGGAGGACCGAGAGATATCGTGCCAGCATGAGCAAATCGGTGAAGACAGTTCAACCCAACATGACCGAGATACTATGGAGAGTACGACACAGTATGAAGCAAATCAACATGATGCTTTGTCACAAAGTTTCGTTGACATCGAACACAAGGCTTCATCCCCGAAACTTCAGCGTCTTGCAACTCAACACTTACAGACACTTCCTTCCGGTAGTGACACTGGAACGCAGTCCCAAGTGAGTGCAGAGGGAATCACAACACAGTACGAGAAAGATGAGCAGGAGAGTGCAAGTCAGCATGAAATTCACCAGGTGGAGAGCACCACGCAGCATGAGCTGAAACAACTTAATGCCCAGTCCCAGTACGCTCTTGAATCCACTAGCAAGTCAACATCTTCAATCTCAATCAACTTATCTAACATGGCCATGCAAACAGCCCAACACGAAGGTCAAACAGGAACACAATATGAGCTTTCTACTAATGAAAGCTCTTCGCAACATGTTAGCAATCAACAAGACGCTTCCTCTCAGCAAATAGTTCAATCTGAACACAAGACTATTTCATCAGCTTTGCAACAGGTGACCGATATCACCACTCAATATGAGAGCATCTTGCTTGAATCAACAACTCAATGTAAGATCAGTCAAAAGAATCAAGCCTCATTTACTGCCATCAGCGAGACATCTGATCAAGTACTTCAAACAGTTGAGCAAGAGAGGCCAGCACAATTAAGTACTACGTCACAGTATGAAGGCTCAAGTCAAGACAATGTTACTCAATATGAGGCCAGTGTAGTTGAAAGGACAACCCAACTTGCACAGGAGCTTAAAGACACCATGACACAGTATATGATGGCGTATGGTGACAGTCAATCACAGACAACTGTTTCAAGTTCTGATCAAGCTACATCACCAGTACCTGCCTTGACTGACAACAGTACTGCACAAACGATGGAAGAAAAGAAGGTTTTGACTTCAGAAGTCACGACACAACATGAAGTGAAGCTGTTGAATCTCATGATTCAAACTTTGGAAGATAAAATCTCGACTATCGATTCTAACACTCAGTATGAACGACGGTCGCATGAGAAGATAACTCAACATGAGATGCAACAGTTGGATACCTCGACGCAACATCTGCTGAAACAACACGATTTTGACGGACAAACAAAGTTGAGTTTGGGACACCAAGCAACATCCCCTCTTCTATCAAGACACCAGAGTCAATTGCTGCAAACCCCTGTAATCAAAACCTCTTCAATACACGTTGTGTCTCAAACTGAATTAAAACGTCAAGAGACAACAACACAGATGGAAATATCTCTTGGAGAAGGATCAACGCAGTATGAAACAAAACAGACAGATTCTGTGAGCCAGACATTCTCCAAAAATCTTAACCAGAGCTCTTCTCCCATTCTATCACGTGCGAAGACCAGTGGAACTCAACCAGCACAGGAAGTTAAGATGCACATGACAACTCAATTCGAAACGAAGGCAGGTGAGTCACAGACTCAAACACAACAACACGTTGTTCATCAGACTTCCCAGATTCTCCCTGAGGCATCTCATAAAGATTCACAGACACCCAAGGCAGAACCCAAGATTGAGAAGATAAGTCAGGCCGAGGTAAACCTTACTGAGATGCAAATGCAAACTACACCGAATACATCGCAGAAGGCATCTTCACCAGTTCTAAATCGGGCCGTCAATAAGGATGCTCAAACCCCGGTGAAGGATGTGATTCCCAAGGCTTCTCAGATTATCAGGTCCTCTCGAGATTCAACAACACAGGCTTTTACAGAATCAAAAACTTCTGAACGTGGAACAGAAGTACTCCGCATTCAGCTAAGAACTGGTTCCACACAGGCCAACCTGCAAAAACCTGTTACCTCACACTCTGCAGTCCAGGCTAAAAAGACTGAAGTCATGGACAAGATGTTGGTAGTGACACCAAGTACTGTGGATCACTCCACGCCAGCACGTGTCACAAAATACTCAACAAAACCCACTCAAGCTGACATCAAAGTTACCTCTAAGGCCAATGAAGCACAAACATCTCATGTGGTAAGAAGTGCAACAACAACTACGGAAAAGACTGCCGTGATGAGTGCTATTTCTCAAACTGAAGTTTCCAAAATGGCAAAAGAGGTGGTCACTCAAGAAATCAGATTAGTAGAACGATCTGCCCTTACAATGCCTGAAATCAAACCTTCTGTATTTGAAACATCTACACAACACGATGTTGATGTGCAAATGGTTGATAGTGCTTCAGCAACAAGCCCAATTACTCACGAAGGAAGTACTTTTACAACGCCATGCACGGCATTGGAACAATCTTGCCAGACAGACGTCCATGTAGAGGAAGAGGAATTCATCGAAATTGTGTCGCAATCGGAAGAGATTGCACCAATCACTTTCCGAGAAGCAAAACATGCTGACGGTTCAACTGAAACTGAACACTATGACCTTAATGAAAGAGCAGTATCTCCATTCTCTGATGATCTAAACGATGTACCATCACAAACAAATGTAGAGATGGAGTCAGTTGCGGTGCAGTTTGATGAGCCAGACTTTGGTCCCTTGTATGTGAATACAGTTAGCTACGTGCAAGATGGCCGAGAAAGACACACAGAAACAATCTTTGAAAAAGCTGTGGAAGCTCCTGCACAGACGGAATCGGTTCTCATGGATGCCCAGCAGCAAACCCTCCCTGATACTGAAGATGGATTTACAGAGACGGTAGCAATGGGTATTGACTTTGGAGAGCAGACCCAACCTCTTACCATTGATCAAGCTACAGTAATGCACTCAGGACAAATGGTGTCCAGTGAGGTACAAGTCCAAATGGGACAGCCCTCAACACCAATGAGAGATACCGGATCACAGCATGCATCAAGACCTGTGGATAGTTTTGCACAGGTCGACGCATTGACGGTTGATGAAGGAATGTCCACCATCACGGTTGTCAAATCTACAACAAGTGCTCAGTATAGTCCCCCTGGTTCTGCACATACTTCGCCTAAACAACAACGAAAGACCATGGCTAATGCAGAAACTAGTACTTCTGTTAAGTACCGACAGACGACAGATACGCAGACATCAAAACCGCTTCAGTATAATCTGTCAACTCAATTCCGCCCGACCACGAAAAGCCAGGAATCACTTGCCAAGATTATACCAGAGAGCGCAGACATGGGTATGGTTACCAAACCACTGTCTGCTGATGCAGATTCTCAGGCAAGAGTGGACCAAAGTTCAAACTCAGCACAATGTGATACAAAGGTAGCAGATACACAGAGTCAATACGAACATCAAGATGCTGCTGATATGTCGGTCCAAGTTATGCCAACATGTGCAGATTTGGGCAATTCACCAATTTTCAAACGGAGAGAGCATGTTGTTTCTTCGACACAGACAGACCCAATGTTTGCAGATTTTAGCGATGAGTTTGAAGATGGAGAATTCCTTGATACACAGTCTGACCGTATCTCGCTAGAGGAATTCACTTGGGACACATTTGTTGACAATCTGCAAGAGACTTTAGATGGACCAGTTGTTTCCTCGTATGAAGCACCAATCCAGCAGATCAATGTCATTCAAGATTTTGCTGAAATGCCAAGAGCTTGGGGAGTCGATGCTTCTGCACAAATTCACCCAACCCTACTTGATAGAGGCATAGGAACAACAGGTGCGTGGAGGCATGATCGTGGCAGTCAAATTCATCAAGTCCATGCCACTCATTCGACTCAAAGCGATATTACAACCAGAGTGTTCAATAATTCATCTACTCAACATGCAGTTGATGTGCAGGATAATTCTTTGCAGCACGATACAGTGGTTCCATCTTCCGACAGAGCAAACTCTCCGATCTCAACAGAGGGTAGAGATGCTCAGTCACAGAGCAAACCAACTACATCAGACGGGAGCACAATGATAACTCATTACGAAGGGAAAGATTTCACAATCCAGACCACTCCTTGGACAACTGACATGGCAAGCTCTCCTGTGTTTAAACGAAGGTCAGAGAATGCTGTTGCCCAGATTGCTCCAGATACCTCTGATGGTGGTACATCTATGACCGCAGTACCTTATGCTGATAGTAAATTCCAGACCGATCAGGAATCATTGGATATGTCATCTCAGTACATCACTACGCATACTGACCGCTCGTCTTCGCCTATTGAGGTTTCTTCAAACAATGCCAGTACTCATATTGGATCTCTCTTAACGGATACCAGCACCTACATGCCTGCCTTGGATTCGAAGGATCTACCAACTCAGACATCTACCAGCACATCAGAAGGCTCTGTCCAATTCCAGATCTTGACATCTGAGCGTGTTACTGAAATTGTTCCAGCTCCTGGAAGAGATATCGACTTACAAGCTTCAGTCAGAAAATCTGACAGCATCTCACAATATCGGGAGGTCAAAACTTGTGACACCGCCTCTTCACCAATAGTTGTCAGAAAAGTAACTTCTGAAGAGAGCACAATGATGGCACAGATTCATGCTAAGGATTTCCATACCCAAGTGACACCACTAACATCAGAGGGCACTTCTCAATATCCTTCAACTGTCACATCTGATAAAATCAGTTCACCTGTAATGCAAAAGAAGTTAACATCTGAACACAGTTCTCAGTACCCCAAAACTGTGACAACGGACAAGGTTATATCTCCTGTCTTCACAAGGAAGGTCGCAATAGATGAAAGTACTATGATGATACCGGCCGAATCAAAGGACGGTTTCGCTCAGGTATCACCTGTGAGAATCGAGGGAGCATCACAACCTATGACGAAGACGTTTGCAGACACTCAAAGTTCTCCAATATTACAGAGGAAGATTGGCACTATAGAAGAAGGTACAATGCCACCACCACCACAACATGGAAAAGATTTTACGACGCAGGTTGCACCAGTGCAAGAAGATATTCTTACTCAGTCCGATGCTGTCAAGAACGCGGACGCAAATGCACAGGTGAAGCCTGAAACATTGGATGGAGGCACATTTATGACAAAGGTGTCGTTGGCTGATGGGTCTGTTCAGATTCAGCCAGATATCCGGGACCAATCATCCCAGTTGTTGATACCCTCAGAGAATAGATCAGTCACGACAATACCACCAATGAGCTCAAACGTGGAGTCGCAAATTCAAAAGGAACTCGTTGATGGAAATACATTCATGATCCAACGAGAAGCGAGAGATTCAATGGCCCAGTTTGCCCCTACTGTTACAGATAACTCATCCCAGTACGTAGAATCTCCCAAAGCTGACAAGCTTAGTTCACCAATTCTTACAAGGAAGGAAGTGTCTGATGAAAGCACATCAATGAGGCCAAAAGAAGACAAAGATTTGGGTATTCAGATGACCCCAACCTCAACTGAAAAAGTAAGCTCGCCTATTCTGCAGCGGAAGGTTGCTATAGATGAAAGCACAACGATGGATTTGGCTGAGTCAAAGGATGTGGTAATGCAAGCAACTCCAGTTACAACAGATTCCGTTTCACAATCTCTAAAGAGTTCTACGACCGATCAGCTCAGTTCCCCAGTGCTTATAAGGAAACAGTTGATGGATGAGAGTACATTGATCCTTCCCCAGCCAGTAGAGGCCAAGGACTTTACAACACAAGCAACCCCAACCACCATCGAAAAGATCAGCTCGCCCGTGCTCGTTCGTAGACAGGTGATTGATGAAAGCACCATGATGGCTCTTCTTGAAGCAAAGGACTTCAACTCACAGTCCAGTCCAAATACTACCCACATTTCTTCTCAATCTGAAAGAGCTACCATGTCTAACATGCCTAGTTCCCCTGTATTGCTAAGGAAAACTGACGAGGGTACAATGATGATAGAAAGCAAACCACACGATTTTACAACCCAAGTTACTCCCACAACATCAGATGGTACTTCTCAGCCAGCCTTGCGTTCTACCTTTGATAAACCAAGCTCTCCTGTTCTGATCAGGAAGCAGGTTAAAGATGAAAGTTCAATGATTCTGCCACCTCCTACAGATGCCAAAGACTTTACCACCCAAGCTACTCCCACAACATCGGATGGTACTTCTCAGCCAGCCTTGCGTTCTACCTTTGATAAACCAAGCTCTCCTGTACTGATCAGAAAACAGGTTAAAGATGAAAGTTCAATGATCCTGCCACCTCCTACAGATGCCAAGGACTTTACCACCCAAGCTACTCCCACAACATCAGATGGTACTTCTCAGCCAGCCTTGCGTTCTACCTTTGATAAACCAAGCTCTCCTGTACTGATCAGGAAACAGTTGATGGATGAGAGTACATTGATCCTTCCCCAGCCTGTAGACGCCAAGGACTTTACAACACAGGCAACCCCAACCACCATCGAAAAGATCAGCTCGCCCGTGCTCGTTCGTAGACAAGTGATTGATGAAAGCACTATGATGGCTCTTCTTGAAGCAAAGGACTTCAACTCACAGTCCAGTCCGAATACTACCCACATTTCTTCTCAATCTGAAAGAGCTACAATGTCTGACAAGCCTAGTTCTCCCGTATTGCAGAGGAAAACTGATGAAGGCACGACGATTACAGAAAGCAAACCACAAGACTTTACAACACAGGCTACACCAACTACTTCAGAAAAACAGAGTTCCCCAGTGCCATCAAGAAAAACAGTGATTGACGGAGGAACGATACCAATACCATCTGATGCAAAGGACTTTAATACCCAGGCAACTCCGCCTACCACGGAAAAGCTCAGTTCTCCTGTGTTGATTAGAAGGAATGTGATAGAAGAGGGTACAATGATGGCATCATTGGAATCAAAGGACTTATACACACAGGCTACACCTACCACATCAGATGGTGTTTCCCAGTCACTTAAGGAATTGACAGTTGACAGACTAACATCTCCGGTCCTTATTCGTAAGGTCATGGCCGACGAAAGCACTCTGATTCTGCCTTTGCCTATTGATTCTAAAGATTTCAACACTCAAGTATCACCGCCAACCATCGAAATGGAATCGCAGTCCGTAGACACTGCAACATCAGAGAAGATGAATTCGCCAGTTTTGGTGAGGAAGGTTGCTGTCAATGAAAGCACTATGATGGAACCGTCTGCTGATGCAAAAGATTTCACAACTCAGATTTCGGCTACGACAACAGACTATGGATCTCAATACCAGAAAACTTCAACGTCAGAAAAACTGAGCTCACCAGTTATGCAGAGAAAGACAGCTATTGACGAAGGAACTACAAACATAGTTCTTGAGGCAAGAGACTTTGCAACTCAAGTTTCACCAACAGGGGTAGATCAAATCTCCCAAGCTAAATGGAAGTCAACAAATGAAACCACAACAACAGTGTCAGTTGAAGGTAAAGATTTCACCACACAATCCAGGCCGTCGACATTGGATACTTCAACACTTCCAGAAAAGCTTCCATATCATGACACAGCAAGTTCTCCAATCACCATGAGAAAGAGTCAAGACTCACAGTCACAAGTACAGCCATTAACAGTGGAAGACGGTACTGAAATGGTGAAAACTGAATCCAGCGACAGGACATTGCAGGTTTATCCTGAAAATAGGAGTCAATCATCCCAGTACTACACCATGAATTTACCTGCTGACGTGAGTGTCCAGCACACACTGGAAACGCGTGAATCCACTTCGACTCCGAGAAACATTCAACTCACTGATAGAGGAGGTCAAGCTCATCCAGTGACCACAGAGTTCTCGACCCAGTATTTAGCAAAACGAGACACCTACGAGAAATGTACTGAAGTAGGTGGCGAAATCTCAACACAGGAAATTCCTGTAGACGATGTCGTGCGTCCAACGATTGTACAGCCCGTAGAAGCAGCTCCTGTGTTCGTGCAACCAACCATCAGCTATGCTGAACGACTGCGACTCAGGGAAGAGATTCGACAAGAGGCAAAATATGAATTGAGGCGAGAAATCAAAGAGGAGCTGATAGAAGAAATTCGTGAAGAAATCATTAACGAAGTGCGAGATGATATCAGAGCCGAATTCATTACATCCATGCACGAACCACAGCAACGACCACTTGTGGTGACCAAATCTACAACTCCAGTTCAGACCAGACAGTACGATGAGACCGTTGAAGCCAAACCTTACATGTTGCATGAAAAGCAGCAGGTTGAAATCAAGCAGAAGAATTTCGGCAACCAACACAAAGCTCCCGAAAAGATTTCTGAGCCAACAAAGAAGGAGGAAGTATCGCCTGTCCGACAGAGTCTGGTTCCAGTGAGGGAACCTCCTAGTGAGGAGTTTATAACAACAATTAAACATGAAGTAAGAGATGAAGTTATCGACGAACTGACTGAGGAGTTGACTACCAGCATCCGAGACCAACTCAGTCTTGAACTGAAAGAGGAGTTTAAAGAAGAGATGAGGGAAACGGTCATGGAAGAGTTTAGAGAGGAGATATTTGACGACTATCGTGAAGAGCTAATAGTTGAGTTTGCTCCTCGAATCAAACATGAAATTGAGGAAGAGGTACGGGAAGATTTGGAGGTAACCATCAGAAGAGAGCTCGAACCTCGAATCCGTGAAGAGATTAAAGAGGAATATATCCAAGAGCGGGTGAAAGAACTTTTGGTAGAAAGTCTAAGTTTCCAGGCACCGAAAGAACCAGACATCAAGACCAAGCCATCCACTGTTGAACGAGGTACCTTACCTCCATACAGTAAGGCTTTGGACAATTCAACTGAAATGCTTGTTGTTAGCAAAGATGCTTCTGTGCAGATGGAGGAAATAAAGCCAGTGAAGATTGACGAGGTCTGCCAGACTCAGATTCGGAACAGCACCAGAGGTACATCCACCATCAGATCGGATACGAAAGATTCAAAGACTCAAGTTCATCCAACAACAAGCGATCGTGGCACCACACCGGCTAAACAGAACAACCTACATTCGGCTTCTCAGACAGATATCACTCTTATGAAACATCATGGCGGACAGAGTGCTCTTCTTCCAGAACTAGTACATCAATCATTACAGGTGATAATGCGACCTCTACAAACTCACCAGACAGTAGAGACCAGGTATGATGTCACATCTAAGCAAACATCTATGACACCAAGACAACACAACCCTGCGTACTCACAAACAGAAATGCAGAGAGAGTCCCGTGTTACACAGGCTAACGTCGCTCAAAAGGAGTTTGCCATGCAGTCACGACAACCTAGGCCTCTTTCAAACACTGGCATGCAATTTGTGCCAACCACAGCCCAGAAGGAAACTATGTACTCGCCGAAGCGGCTCTCAAGCACCCAGTCACAGTCATTCACAATGCCTACTAGGCACACATCAATAGAACCTGACAGAAGTATTGGCCGCGTCAGCAGAGCAGTGCAACCACAGAAGCGATCGGATGTTACTGATCACATTGTCCAGATAGAGCCAGTAACCAGAGAAGGAGCGTCTTCACCGTTTTTCTTCCCAGAGGAGAAAATCCCTACTCATGACCGGTCACTCTCACCAGTGATTTTCTACAGTCAACGCCCAGAATTTGAATCTACACCCCCCGGCTTGGAATCTCTGTCACCTCGACCCATTGGGAAAATGATGACCCCTCCAACATCTCAACTCAAACAGCCCAAGAAAGTGACAATAGAGATGCCTTCGACAGAGAGAACACCACTGCGGTTGACACCGGTTACTCCACCAGAGACACAAAGACAATTCCAGTCTGGATTCAGGCTTCATGACCGGACAAAAGACTCATCAACTCGTCTCTTTGATTCTGAGGTGAGCAGGACGGTCCAGGGTATCGAAAAACTTGAGCCATCTCGTGAAGTTACGTACCAACAGCCGGTCGCCCAGTACAGACCTCGCAGTACCTTCCACACTCGTACAGATATCCAAGAATCTCATTCAACAATCAATCAGGTTATCGTCGACAACATGCCACCGAATTGTAGAATGGTTCTTGTTCATCAAACAACTGCTGGGACCACATACACAACAGCTATGATGACGGAATCATTATCTCGCACGTCTATGACAACAATGAGCAGTGGCAGTGTTCTCACTCAGATGAGTTATAAACCACCTACGTTCCTAAAATCTGATGATGCCGACTCGCTGGAGCTCTCAGATCCCGATTCCCTTGATGAAAAAAGTGACTCATCAAAAGTTGATGAATTGGAAAGAATAAGACGAGATCTGAGGTTGTCAAAAGTGATTTCATCTGGAGATCAAACAACTCTTGTGAGCTACCTTGTAGATGACAAGAAGCCTACAGGACGACCTTCACTGGGAATGAGCCCCTATTCAACGCGGCCTAAGTCAACAAAGGAGCTTCTTTATGGTAAACCTGGTTTCCCGAAAGTTGACCAAGGACCTAGTGACAGACTTCATGATGAAAAAGGCTCGCCCATCCCATCAATTCTAGGAGAAACTCCAACGGAACTAACATCATCTGCTTCTCCAGGAATGAAGCCAACTCACATCATGCATCGAAAACCACGCCCCTCACCTGAATCAACCCCAATGGTGACTCGCCTTGAAGAACTTCTCCGTAAATCAACACCAACTAACTATGGAGATTACGGGTGGCTGATGGAGAAAGGTCCAGAAAAACCTAAGAAAGACGAATATGATCTGCCATCGGTAGAGAAACTCAGAACTCGGTTCACCAAACCCAGAGACGGTCCTCCAGGACGTCCCGCAGATGACTCACCAAGTGACATAGAATCTGAAGTCAATACCACCGATTCAGAAACTGATTCAGAATCCTGGCAAGCAGTCATGGATTTCCAGAGTCCATATCTCCATGAGGACCCCAAATACTGGCCCTACACAAGACCACACAGGGCACCAGGGGTACCTAGCTCCGAATCCGAAGCTTATGATTCAGACGACGACACGCAGACTGTGTGTGGAGAGTTTGACTTGACGACACTAAGAGGCATCGAGTCCTCATCATCTGAAGAAGACATCAACCTGCCATCTGCAGAAGCCCCGCGACGTAGGAAACAATCCTCAAAGTTCAAGACGAGCCTCATCAGGAAAGAACTTTCCCTCTCAGAGGTGGTGTCTCCCAGGGCTCCTGCCTCCCTAACCAGCTACCAATCTATGCCTGACGGTGAGCATCCACTCGCTGGACGACGAAGCAAATCTATGTCTGATCTGAGGTAACGTTTGCATCTTTATCTTGAAGTTATGAAATATACATGTAATGTTATATAAAAGATCTTTCAGTAATATACCTCGATTTCTTTTATTCACACAACATAATTACAGCAGTGAGGAATTCAATGTATTTTTAACTACCGAAAGCAAATAAATCAGTCCTTGATTGGTTGTCAAGAGTTAAACTCTTCTCCAAGACATTTTCTTTCTACATTTTCATTAAGTCTCAAGTCTGAATATTTAATCTTATTTGTCATATAACTAGTATCTTGCACCATCAAAAACTATCCTTAAATTATCTTAAACTACGGTTAAAATAAAAGACAATGGAGCTCATAGCTTACATATCAGACCACCCAGAACTATCTTAACCTACAAAAACAATCTTCAAATATTGTTACAATTAAAAATAACTTCTTTTTTCATTTTTCTTTGTGTGTGTTCTTAACGTAGGAGACCGGCCGCTTCAGTCAGCGGAAGTGGAATGTCCAGAGCCGAATGGGTGCCTTCGGAATCCAGATACGCCCGGGTAGTAGAGAGAGTTCGCGACACCAGACCATCTTGGGGGCGCTACTCAAGGCTCTCTACCTCTGAGACTGACATTTCACCGAGAAAATCTCTCCATGACTTTGGGAAGTTTTAGACGAATGCTACCATCAAGAGATAATCACTCCGCGACCTCGATAATCTAGATGAATTCTTCTACCAGGAGATGTCAAGTGGAAGGATTGTAACTACCAATAAATATTAATTGTTGACAATATAGAAGAATCCATTTTTTGTAACGAGGTCGTGTTTGTATAAGACGTATTTCTCATCTGTTCATAGAGAGATTGTGAAAGCCCCAAAATAAGTAATTTGTAAAATTACTTAAAAGTGCTTTTTTATAGAAAATGCTTCTTTGCATAGTTATCTCAACAAAAAGCTACAGTAAACACGAAAAACGTAGAATTGAATAATATAAATATGATTAAGATGTAGAATCAAGAGCGTAGTTAATAAGTGAATGCAAATTTAAATAGATAAATAAATGATAATAACAATAATGTGTTTAATTCATATTTTTTTTATTATAAGATTCTTGATAAAGCAAAACAGTATATGATATCTTACAATATTTTTAATGTTCATGTGAAGCAAATGTTAAAGACTTTTCAAGTTAATATTTTATGAAGTGTTATGTAAATAAATTTATATATATTATTATGTTATCTTTCGTGATATATGTGCATCAAGAACATTAAACAAATTACCATTGTTTACATAAATCTTACTTTCCTAGATATTACTTTAGCTGCACATAACATTAATGTTATGCTATCTTTTGATTGCAATTGTATCATAATGTTAAGTAAGATATTGCGATTAATCGTGATATTTGAAATTATTCATATTATTCAAAAGTCACATATTACGAAAAATAAAGTGATATCCTTACACTTCAAATTCGTAGGATCAGTCACTTTAGTGTATAAAATTCAAAAAAAAAATAATAATTGTTTTATTTTACATTATATTGTTATCATGTGTGTTATATAAGCGTTCTTGTCAAAACAATCGAATTTCAGAAGAAAAACACACAAAAGTCAAATATAAAATTATTGAATTTTTTATATTGTAAAAATTGTAAAAAATGATTGATTTTTAAAGTTTTTTATGAATATGAATTTTTGTTATGTTAATAAAAGAAGGCTATTGTATTAAAAATATATTATCCAAGATTCATGTGAAAGTTGGTAGTGATATTTAATGCCATATCAGGTCTTTCATACTTCTACGTCAGTGTAAGTTTTTAAATAAAAGATTGCATTGTTGTATGAAAAAAAATGTCGAAGTATTTGAATAATGTTATATTTAAGCAGCAAAGTATTTTAATGAATGTGATGTTGCATAGATTTAAATATATCAATGCTTTCATTATGTACTGTGTGCTTACTTATGTCACTGTTGAATATCTAACACTCAAAGTGTAACTATGAATGTAAAAATAGCAGTACGTCTTTATAGCGGCTATATATTGTTGTATAATTATAATATGTATTTCATTCAAACTGAATTTCTGATAGACTTCAAAGTTGAATTTATAACAACTTTGTTACTCTTGCTTATTTTGCACTGTGTATACCCATGTATATTCACATATTTATTCATGTGTAACATTTATATGAATCTAAATTCAAGTAAATTGGTATATATACACTCAGTGTACCAATTCACAGATATCACTTTCATAATATTCCACAATGCCTAATCAAAATAACTTCCATATATTTATCCAAAAATATTGCGTATTATGCTTATTTTTCTATTTCCATCTAAAGACTTCATCCTACACTTTAATATTTTACATGAGATGATTATTTGCATATTTATACTGAATTTTTGTATACAAAATAAGCTTATATCATGTTGGTTGTTATATTTTGCTTCTATTCTATGCAAAGTAGTGCTTTAATCTACACCCATTTTTACATTGTACATAAATGTCATTTTAGTTGATAGGAAAATAAGAGACAGTGAGGCGTATTTTTTAGAATGTTTACCCGGTATATGATATGTTTCACAAATGTAATGTACAACGACTGAACAACAAAAAAGTGTATTTAGAGGAATGACTTTTGATATTACTTCAGTATAACGGAGAGAACCGTCATAAACATTTCCATTTATAGCTGTGTATACATACCGCGAAATTACACTATACAAATTAAATGACTATGTCGGGAGGGGGTCTCGAAAATGATAATATATAAAACTGTAAAGTACAGCTACGTCTCACGTTCCTAGACCATATTCTTCACGCCTATATATATATATATATTAATCATGTATAAATAATATTATCGACTTATTATGTCGAATGCACAGTACTTATACAGACGAGTGGGCTAAGAAGACGTGAGTTCAACCTGCTTAAACTCAAGGCATGAAGGTCATTCTGAACGCAAGTTATTTATATATTTTACTATAATTTGTTATCATAAAAGACAATATACATGACACGTTGTTCTCCGCAATAGGAGTTAAATTAGAGTTTTAATCGTATTATTTTGCAAAGTATAGCAACACTAACTTCTAGTAAATCTTACTATGTTCACATGCCGCTTAATAAAATGCTATGCACTAATAATTAGAAGAATATTGAACTTGTCTAGTTGGTATTTTGTTATGTATATGGTCTACTGTCAATATTTGTATTCCTCAGTTGGAATGTAATGCTACATCATAGTCTAATGCCTGCAATGTCAACTGTGTTCAAAGTGTTCAATATGATAAGATACACAAAGATAAAGAGGCATGGGAGATGAAGGGAGAGAGAGGGGAGGAGAGCAAAGAAAGAGAGGGTGAGGAAGAGAGAGAGAGAGAGAGAGAGAGAGGGGGGAGAATGAAACTATACCATAACTGATTTTTTTTTTTTTTTTTTTTTTTTTTTTTTTTATTTTTAATTATTAATCAGAAATGAGAAACCATGACGCCACCAGTGGTTAGGGAAGCCAGAAAGAAAGAATAGATGAGAGGAATGAATAATTTCTACCAAGTTGAGATGATTTCCACCATGGTGGGGAAAAAAATTAATTTATCCCATACGGTTAGTTGAGCGTTATAAGAAAAATGTTCGATGGGGAGGGGGTGTAGTCGTTCAGACGGTAATCGTAATCACGAGTTCATGAGGGAGAGATAGACAGAAAGAGGAGGAGGGAAAAACTTGGTGGAATGAATAAGCGAGAAAGAGGGATAAGAGTGAGTTGGAGAATGTAATAATAATAATAACAATTCCGCTTTTTTTAAATATAGTGCTTAATACATCTATGATGTCTCTAAGCGCTTTACAGATATACATGTAAGGGAGTGGGAGAGAGAGCCGGGGGGACAATAAAGAGAGATAAAAAGAAAGAGAGAGAGAGAGAGAGAGAGAGAGAGAAGAAGAAAAGGTTTATGACAGAAAATTGTTTATATCAGAAATTGTGTAGACCTGCATGAATGCTTTTTAATCATGGGGTAAGACGCTGCTTGTGATCGTATTTTGAGCTCTTTTTGAGGTAAAAGAAAGTATAATGCAGTCGGTATTCATGACTGTTCGCCCGTATTCATTTCTTTTTGTATTACCATCTCAGCTCCGTCTATCAAAATTAACTCACAAAATATTTCCCGTTAGTGAAAAAACGAGCCGCAATCAAATATCACGAAATTCTGTAATAAGAACCCTCATTTACTAATTAAATTAGTGAGTGATTGATCATCTCTATAATTGTACCATCGAATTGATGTGATTAAATGGGCAAACAAACCGTCTGGGTATTTTCCGTTAATTTGCGTCAACAATACGAAGTATCTTTTGGCGTGTCGGTTAAAGACTATTTAGAAAATTCAATAAGTTACCCCCTAGCAAGCTTGTTGGGTGTACTTCGTTGTGATTTTCATTGTTGTGATATTAATAGTGCACCTTTTCACACTTTCTATATTTCGAGATAAAAGGGGATATAAGATTGTGTCAAATAATCTTTTGTGATATTAAGGATCCTTTTTTTAGTGGCTGACCTCTCTGAAATAATCCTTAAATAAAGTAAGAGAAAAGTGGGAAATGAGCTGAAAAACCTCGTTTCGTTATCGCGGATGATTTTCTGACGGCCCATGTTTTACAATATACTTTAGATATTTACTAATGAAACTGTAAAAGTCCTATTTCAATGTAACGAAGTTTATAGCCTTATTCTAAGCTAGTAAATTGAATCAGAAAACTTTTTTTTTTTGTGATTTTTTTTGTTAAAGTCTTCCTGAAATCTTGATTTCGTCAATACTCGTAAGGAATACGTTTCATTTCATTGAGCCACAACTAGGATAATTATAAACTTCTGTATGTTTCATGATTCCAATTAATTGGCCCACCACGCTTCTTTGAAGCCAAAGCTTTATGAATGATGAACACATTGCAATATCACTTTCAACGATCAATATATATTACAGACCCACATATTTAGTTGGGTGTCTGGATACCTTGGTATTTCCCACCGAACGCAAATTCGTTCACTCGTCAGTCAATATGATCCCAAATGTATGGAAGCGCAGATGGGATACACCCCCCCCCCCAAAAAAAAAAAAAAAAAAAAATCATAATCAAGAATAAAACTAAATCGGGTTCTATTGGTCACAGTTACATTAGTGTACAAGAGCACTTTTAAAGGAAATATACAGACACACACACATATACACGCACACACAACCCAAAATAGACCAAACTAAAGCAAACTGTTATTTGTAGAATCTACCAGTATCAAAGTTGTTTACGTGATACTTTTATTTTCAATTAGAATATTACTGTCAGCATGATAAGGCGTTCTTATAGCTTAAGAAAAAGCAGGAAAACAAAAATTAATCGCAATAACATAGGTGATAACAGCGGAGACAACATAGACAATAAATGTTTCAGATCTATACACTTAATCTTAATAATCCTATTCATTCATCTGGAAAATATGTCGGAGAGAATCCAAATAGTTCAATTATTTATGGAAAGGAGTAATTTTGAAAATTTGCAATATTATTATAATAATAATAATAATTATAATTGCTTATATAGCACCTAACACTTACTTTATCAGAAGTCTCTAAGCGCTCTACAATAATGCAGCATAATTACCCTGGCTTTAGTAGTGCAGCTGTTACGCGCGCTGCGTTTCAAGGAATAAATTCCTACCAGGTACCCATTTACTTCACCTGGGTGGAGTGTGGCAAATGTAGATCAATGTCTTGCCAAAGGACATTAGTGCGGCGGCGGGACTCGAACCGCGGACCTTGTGATCGACAGTCCGGCGACGTATCCACTCGACCACATTGGTCACAGTGATGGTAAAGATCAAGCTCGCTTGACAAAATGCGAATAAATCCTCTCTACCCCTCCCCCCCTCCCCCACTTCCCACATCCACTTCATACTTTCCAAAGTGAGAGTATATCTCTCGAATCAATCACATAAATGTAATTGGTTAGCCGCGTTAGCGCTAAAGTTACCGATGGCAGTATGAGCAAATTTGCATACCTTTGTTATTATTTCTTACTGAGTCAAGGTTTGTGTATTTTGTTCTGGAAGTCTTTAAGATGGAAAATGATGATGTACTCACCCAGTAGCGTACGCAGGATTTTTTCAAACGGGGGGGGGGGGGGGGGGGGGGGGTTAACATTTTTAAATCGGGCCGAAAATTTCGCAACGAACCAGCCAGCCGCTGAATAAGCGGGGGGGGGGGGGGGGGGTAAGGTCACCTTTTTAGGTCAGCCATTAGTATAATTTTAAAAAAAATATTTAAAAAAAACACACACAAAGGGGGGGGGGAGGGGTTGCTCCAAAATACACACATACAAAAATATGAAGGGGGGTTTAACCTCCAACCCCCCCCCCCCCCCCCCAGCGTACGCACCCATGCTACTTGTTGGCCAGGATAGATAGTGACACTTTTTCTTAATGGCACTTCCAATGGCATATCTATGAGGTGCACTGGTCGAGTACTCCTTTCAAACTAAATGGGGGCCAAAAAAGGTACAAAAAGGAAAGCGAAAAAAGACGCCGTAAGACCCCCTCCACCCCCTAAAAATGGCTGCATGATGCCGATGTATGATATCGGTATGCCAGGCTCTGTGCTACGCCACTTCTCTACATCATTTACAAATCCAAGAATGGAGGGGGGGGGGGGGGGAGGGCTATTCGGTCCCACGGGCGAGGGTGTACTCAGATTTAGTTTGAATGGGGGTGTGTGCCTAAAGCTCCCAAACCCATATATATTTCTAAGAGTCATTTAGGCTGAAAAGGGAAAGGTTCTGAATAATATTTATTATTTTTAAAAAAATGAATAAATTAATAAATAAATTAAAAAAAAAAAAAAAAAAAAAAAAAAAAAAAAAAAAAAAAAAAAAAAAAAAAAAAAAAAAAGCGAAATTATTTCAATCATTTTTGCATCTGGGATTTGCACTTAAGCGAGATAGACCTATGCGTGAAGTATAATTTTAAAGAAAATAGTAAACCATGTTTAAGGCAAAGATCTAAAAGAGGGGCCATTTTCAGGGATTTTAAAAACACAAGCAAAAAAGCGACCCATTTGAGAGCGGCACATTCCCGTTTACCGTATAAGGCGACCCCCCCCCCAACCCACCCCACCTTTTCCCCGATTAGATCGCGACCTTCGCCTCGAGAACAAGACGCAAGCAGCGTATTCTAAGCTTCCCGGAGATCGTAGTTTTTCGCGGATTTCAAACAGTACGGCCCCACTCCTCCCTCCCCCAATCCTGGTGTGCATTAATTAGCCAGTACGTCAGTTAAACTGTACTTAAATCGTGAAATTCAACATACTCTTGGATTTTTTTTTTTTTTCAGAGAGCAATTTGAGAGTGTAAATATTGCATTGGGACGCATTTTTTTAAAGAGTCTATATACATAATAAGTATTGAATTGAAAATATTTCTTTTCATGTACCACGGTGAGCGCTGACTTATTCTGGTTCGTTTAAACAAACATGACACATTGAAGAGTGCAATTGTCGACAGAGTGACGTAGCCAGGAGAGGAAGATGATCATGATGAATGCTCGCTGTGCCTGGTTTGTTTAATTTTAGAAAAATCGCTTCATAATTCTTCTTACCCCTCCCCTACCTAGGAACGCAGGAGCTTTGTCAGCTAGAGAAATAATTTAGAGACAGGCATGATATCACAGACGTATGCAACCATGGAGGTGAGACGGTTCTTCCTGATTGCCTTTATGATGGCGTGCCGAATCAGTGAATCGACATCAGCTTTGTCAGCATCATCGTCGTCGTCGTCCTCATCAGCAGCAGCATCGGGATCAGGGTCGTCATCAGGGTCGGCTGAAGGTAGGGTTTGAAATTTGCCGTTGTTTTTCATGTTGCCGAATCAGTGATCATTAAAAACCACCTAATCATCACAATTAACCATGACAATTATATCTCTCTGTGTTTGATCACAGTTATCTCAATTGCGGCTCAATTGACAAAGGTAGAATGGTGCAACACGGATGTTTTAACCAGAAAGAATAGACATAAAACATTTCTTCGTTACATGATCTCAAAGACTTTCGAAAAGTCAATCTAGGGCAACTTTAATAGTTCTTGTCTAGCACGTAATCCTGATATGTTTTTATGGCATGTACAGAAAGAGTTTCTATTAATGAGGTAATTGCCATGGCAGGAACAAGACGAAAACTTCTGGATAATGTCAGAGGTCGATAGCTATAAGCTTCTAGGGTCATGTTATTCGAAAGAATGATTTGGGTTATCTTGCACTGACTGGAAGAATCGAGGGGAGGAGGGGAAGGGGTAGAAGGAGGATTCTGTGTATGAGTAGCTTACGGAGTGGGATTTCTGACAGTGGAATCGGTCCCTACCTCCCAGAGAGTTGTGGCATTCTATGGTCGCCAACGTCTCAGGACATGACACGAAAAGAAGAAGAACAACAATACGCTATTGAAGTTGCTCTTGAGATGATTTATCGAACTTGTTAGCTACCAACTATGATCACCATCACTAGATTGTTGTCACTCTCCGTATGATCACATTAACCCGAAGCGTAATTCATTTGTAAGGTGGAAATATATATCAAGAAGAGATTTTGTTTTAACTAGCAAAGAATAGACAGAGGTACTTTTTCTTCAGTTTCTAACCATTTTCTGAGCGCCAGCAAACTGCAAAGTATTGCCTTCCAATCTACATCAACGAACAGTTATTTTGGCATAGGATTAATTAGGTTCCCCATGATATGCTACACTTCTTTTTGTTTCAGACTAATTTTTATATATCTCGATTATTATTATATCTTAAATATTCTCCCAATTTTCTGTTCCAACAAATGTGTGCTGCTATTTAACAATAATATATACAAACAAACTCATTTGTCTTACTTGATATTATATTACAAGCTTCTTTTTTTAAAACCTACAACATTCACATCGACATGTAGATATCTGCTTTGCGGAAATTTAAATCATTTTGTTAGTTTTTTTCATTTATCATCTTTAAATTCCCGATCACACCATTGTTCGTCTACATCATTTCAAACAGTTGTTGTTTTTACATATTTACCTTACCCATCGAAACATTACATTGTATATTCTTCAATTAATCAATTTGATCATATTTCAAAACAGTTCCTAGTACATTGTTACAATAAACATGATGAAAGTTTTTCCTATGACAAGTAATCAAATGTCTCTGGGTTATCATACTGTGGTATTTCATTACCCGTTGCACACGAGGTAGTGCACACGAGGTCCTGCGTCAGCGGTTGGCGCAGCCTTTGACGCACCGTAATATGGGAGGGCGACATCGCACAACATGTAAATGCAAAAGTGAATTACTGGCGCATGGTCATTGCGTTAACGTACATTATTAGAGCAGGCAATGACGTAATCAAATTGACGCCTCGTGTATTACATGTATATAATACTGCATTGTGTTTAGAATCGTTTTGCTTAATTATTAAAAATGATCGTAAAATCGAGTGCATGGGCAACGTTTATTCTATTTTACTTGCTAGGCTGATTATCTACAAATCCTGCAAATTGTCTAAAACTCTAAATGGTAAGATTTACTGCTTAAAATGCCGATCAGGACAGCGTTTCATGAAAACGTCTTAAGTACAAGTTCGACGGCCTCCCGATCCAAAACTCTTCTATCTATACAATGCGTATCAGAAAAGAGTGTACCCAAACATAGAAGCTTCTAATTAATAAGTTATAACCTATGCGAATTCGAATCATATTTCAATTTAAAGGGTAACTAACATCTTGTCTAATGGTGCCATATTCATAATTTTGCTGCTACCGATCACTGAGCAACATGCTTTTCAAAAAGTATGGTCAAAATCCTCTTGTACCAAGTTTGGGCTGAAGCAATGAATGTGGGTCAAAAGCTATCATGTGTGTTTTTCTCATTCCAAACAAAATTGCTCACTTACTTACAGTGACTATTAGGCAGTTAAAAAGAAACTCAGGGAATTGCTCATTACAAACAAAATGTATGATATTCTCTTGATTACAATCTTGATATCATTCACATCCCTTGTTTAAGGTAACCCCTCTCATTGAGTGATACAAAATGGAGATGATATTTTATTTAATGAAAGTCTGCTGTCAATTTCTTTGATACTTATCACCATGTTCTTTCTTGCATTTAGGTTTAGTCACGTTTTAATTTAAAATTTAAAAGGGTTTAAGAACAAAGAAGTAAATGCATATGACTTAACCCACATTCGTTCCATCGGCCCAAACTTCGTACAGGGTGATTCTGTCAACATTTTTTAAAGACCCCGGTGCTCAGTCACCCGTTGCAGAAATATTATAAATATGTTATCATTAGATAGAAAACGAGGTACTCTTTATCATGAAAATAGATTTCAAAGTCGTAATGGTTATTAATTTTTAATTAGGAGCTAGCAAAGTTGGATACATCTTTTTTTTAAACAACTTGAGGCACACATCCCATTAATACTGACTGACGAGGCCTCATGCTTAAGTTCATCCTCTGAAAATCTCTTCGTTCCTAGATTTTTTATAAATGAAAGGAGACTTACAAAGAGCATATACGCACACAATTCCCAAGCTTTAATAACAATAATGATAATAATAATAATAATAATATGTCTTGTTTACCCAGGGTAGCCTCATCAGTATTCATACTGTTCTCCCTAAGGGCCCTGCAATCATATTATTAGATTTGGAATTAATTATCAGATTATCAATACCTAAATAAAGCACCAACATAAAACGAATTAATAAATCAATAGTGAAACCATTCCTTAAAAATAATAAGGAAGTATTCTTGGAGGGGGTGGGGTAAGGGTGGTGGGGAGGGAGGGAGGGAGGGTAGAAAAAATACATGCGCAATACTCATTATTATGTTATTATATCTGTGTAATTATTTTATTAATTTGGACGCCTGAATCAACAAGCTAGCTTCCTACTCATCTTCACAGTTTGTTTAAATTAATTTAACATAAAGCTCATGATTTGTATATTTTAAACCGTCTGTGCTTTATCACATGTATATATTAGTTCGCTTTTTAATGGAAATAAAGTCTTTTGAATTGAATTAAATTGAATATTTTTTTTACTAGTCACTTACAGTCTATCAAATCGTCAGCATTTTGTTAAAGCCACACAGACATGCTACTCTTTGATTGTGCACTGTTTAAGAACTGTACATTATCATAATTATCATTTTCATCATCAAGATCTTTCTTTGATTATTAACTGTTATTCAAGTCAATGATGATGGCCTTAGTTTGCAGGGACAATGATCATGACGCTTAAATTATAATAAATGAACTATGTATCTATCAATTTATATCTATCTACATATCTGTATATTTTTCATTATCATTATCCTTGTTATCAATAATGATTCAAGCAAATGTCTGTCATCTGGCGTGGTCACTCGTTATTTAGTGAGGCCTGTTTATTTATTTATTAATTTATTTATTTCTGATATGTATATATACAGGATGGCATATATTTCACCAATTGTGAGTTATTGAGCAATGCCTACTGATCGCTCTGTTACCAAATATTAATACTACTACAAGTAGTAGTAGTAGTAGTAGTAGTAGTAGTAGTAGTAGTAGTAGTAGTAATAGCAGTAGTACTAGAATTAGCAGTAGCAGGATTAGTAGTAGCAGCAGTATCAGCAGCAGTAGCAGCAGCAGTAGTAGTAGTAGCAGTAGCAGGAGTGGTAGTAATAGTAGCAGCAGCATCATTATTATTATCATTATCATTATTATTAATATTATCATATCATTTTCATTCCTATTACCATTCTCATCTTTACTATCATCATTAGTGTTTGGCGCATACGGCTGTCCTACCCCTTTGGATTGGGAACCCATCGGTGAGCAGTGTCTACTGATCGTTTGGACACCAAAGACTTGGCAAGATGCGCTCGATATGTGTGAGGACAAAGGAGGCGCCCTATTCTTTCCGGAATCGGCCGAATCAATGACCTTCGTCAGAAGTAAGTATGTATTGAGCGGGCCTGCAGTTACTTGTAGCTACTTGCGCCCTCTATATAGCAAACAAATCCTAAGCGGTACACGTTGGTCCCCCATGATCCCCTTTTTCTTATGTTAAGTGAGAGCTGATTTGATGAGATAACCACCTGTCAGTGACCATGCAGGGAGTTCTACCCCCCCCCCCGGCCAAACTAGTGCAGACAGGCGTTAATAATTGTCGTCTATCATTGGGAAAGTGATTATATTCATTGTTATTATTATTATTGTTACTCGAACAATTATTAATGTTGACAGTAGTAGTATAATAGTATTATTAGTTTTATACATTTTTTTCGACTATTATCAATCCTTTCATTATTATTGCTGTAATTTAATTAGCATTGTTAGTAGGCTTATCATTATTATTATAATTATCATAATTAGTATTATCATTACTATTATTGTTATCATTATTATTATCATTAATATCATTACCATCCGCACCATTATTTACATCATATTATTATTATTATTATTTTTAATATTATTACTATTATCATTTTCATCATTATCATAATCATCATTACCATTAAGAAATATCTTTTAAATGAATAATTATAATAATGTATAACTAGGATTATTTTTTACTTAAATGCCTTTTCTGTTTTTGTTCTTTTGTAATGGATTTGTCTGGTTTAATTGTACTGATGTTTTGTGTTATTGTAATCTTTATATTTCTATCTCGTTGTTAGTATATTTAAGGATGTTTTTATGTAAATTTCATTATATTTGGGAATAACCTTGATAGGTCATTGGCTTCTGTTTCTTCCCACCACATTATGATTTAAATTGAAGATGTTTCATTTAAACGTTTGTCACTGTATGTTATAGGCCTATGCATATAAATTGTACTTGTGTTGTGTTTTTTTAATCAGATGTAGAAATAAAACTTGGACTTGAACTTGAGTTATTATAATTATCATTATTATGAGAAGTAGTAGTAAGTATTACTATTAGGGTTTTTTGAAAGTGTAGGAGGTAGCCGTTTTCCCCTTCGTGCACATATACGTATTTCCCATCGTATGTTTTATTGTATATACTATATAATATTCTATCTTTAAAAATAGTAATTTGTTTTAAGCACACATGTCCCCTTGTAATAACAACAGAGAATGTAGACTTCTGGAGAGAGGTGAAAAATAATTTGTTTGTGTGGAAGAACATCAGAGAAAAAATTGATCCCTGAAAAACATGGCTCTCAAATATGCATTCATAATATAAATATGACATGTAACAGCCGGTTTTTATGCCACATGTCTGTGTAGTCCCATATACACCTTTCTGTGTACAATGCTTGTTACTTACCAATATTGGGCCACATTTCTTATCATTTTGATGAATCCAGAACCTTGCAGTACACACCAATATACTGATAGGCTACATGATCAACTTTTTCTGACTGATTCCACACCGTTTCTTTCACAATGCAATCGCATAACCAGAACCCAACTTATATTTTTAAATATGGTTTAAATCCTGTCTGCACTAGTTTGGCCAGGAGGGATTAGACCTCCCTGCATGGTCACTAACAGGTGGTTATCTCGTCAAATCAGCTCTCAATCTATTAAAATAAGAAAAGGGCGATCATGGGGGACGAATGGTCACCAATAATTTATACATTGTTTGATATAAAGAGGGCGCAAGTAGATATAAGTAGTGCAGTAGGGCTTTAAATCAATATGGGTGGATTCATAATTAACAGCGCCTTCACTGGCAAGCCGCGATAGCACAATTTTTTGGCTCGCAGATCGACATCTAGTTTTCAACCATGCACGAGCAGAGTAACAAAACGCTAGCCACCAATCGACATCATTAAAGAGGTACGAAATGTGTAAATTCATTGAATGAGATTATATAATGAGATTATTCTGCTATCAGCGCATATGTTTATATTGAATGTGAACGTCAAACCGAACCCATCAATTGATTCTGCTCGAAAATTCGGAATGATTCTGAACAGCAAAGTAACCGAAATGACCATACTGGTGTTGATGGTGGTCAATTTGTCCTGACTTTTTCTAGCACAAGGGGTATTTTTTTTACATTGTGTAGGCCTATCAAATCTCCTTTCCTTATAATGTCGAGTGGAAAAATACCTCTGACCAAAGTGACCATGACGGTCCGTTTTAGCCGAAATGACCAAAATGAGGCAATACGACTGACATTTCTGGAATAAGCGCAAAATGTTACCTTGAGTAAGCATTTCAAACCTCTTCCTCACCACAAAAGAAATATCCCATGATGCATCACTTGAAATCGACTAAACACTGAAGTCGCTAGATGACGCCTCGGATTGTGATTCCACCGTATTAAAGGGATAGTTGAGTTCTGTTGCAGAGGGCGCTACACAAAATATATTTTTGTAAGATAATGAAAAACTGAGTGTCAGATTTGAAAGAACATACAATCATCTTTGTTTGATCAAAATCGGTTTAGAGACGGCTGACATATCCATAAATATAACGATTTATAATACCTCCACAAATATTCGATAATTTGAAAAAGCCGTTGTAAAAAGGAAATAGCGCCTTTTACGTCGTATTTCAGCCAATGCCGATGTTGGCTTTTTTGTTGGCATTTTCTTGTTGGTTATATAACGCACAACTAGCCGGCCCATGTATTGTTATTTTTAATTAATTAATTAATTAACGGTCTCCATATTTTTTTTAAAGTGGAGCTGACTTGGTATGATCGTATTGGCTAAATTTGAAACATTTTATGGTCTAAAATTCCCTTCATAGCAATTTTAGGTCCTAAAAGGGCACTAGAAATGTCATAGATAAGAATAAGAGCAATGACCATGCACTTTGAAGGCATTTGCGGTACGAAAACAGAACTCAACTATCCCTTAAAATGACTGGATCTTCATAAAAAAACAAATTTCTCTCGCTTGTGTCACATGTTAGAATCGATCTCGACGTCTACTTGCCAAGGGTTCTGGTTGGGCTGTATCGATCGCTCTAGCACCGCCACCGGTCAGTTCGAGTGCCCAAACCAAGATGGCGTTTACTGGAACAGCGAAACAGATTTCTCTGGATATTGGGGTAAGTAGCTTTCACAATCAATTTCACTTAAATAAACGTTCATTTCTTGCTTATAATGAATGAACATCATAAAATGCTTATTTTCATGGAATAGGAGATAGGCGAAATTCAATAAAAGTACAAGGATTGTCATGCTTATGGTGGTGCATGTCGCCATAACAAAACAAACATACATAATAATGAAATTCTACATAGAAAAAAATAATAATAATAAATAAATAAATAAAGATATAATTCAAGAAATAAATATCCTTGATATTATGTCCATGCCTGCAATTGAGTCGACAATACGGGAGGGGCCGGTTAGGTCAAAATTCAGGAACCCCACGACTTTTACAAGCTTATCGCCTGTCTGATTATCAAGATATTTATGATTGGAAATCGAAATCAAATTTTTCGTTTTCCTAACGGTTTTCATAAAACTACAGTATATTGGGGGAAACGATTATGGTAAAAACCAGTCACTCAAAGATTTCAACTCTTTGAGGCACTTCTTGATCATTTTGAAGCGCAATTATTAGGGCTTCAATATTATACACCACATCACAGTCACTGATAATACGTAGGGCCCTGCATCTCAGATTTAACATTGTTAAATGATGCCTTTAAAGCACATTCTTGATATTATTTATCATGAATTTTAGACTGGACTAGCGGTAACCCAGATCCATCTGTTCGAGGTCCTGGTGACTATTGCACCCTGACGCTAGGCATGGGCCCAGGGGAATACTGGATAGAGTACCCCTGTACGTATGGAGATGTATGCCCTGCGTGTTCGCGCAAACGGCAGCTCCCGATCACTACAGCGCCATCACCGTCAATGGTGTCTGATCCGGGCAGCACGATCACTCTTGGTAAGTAAAGTATACAGGCACAAACCCTAATTGTCAGTCCTGTAACAGGGGGTCTGAGCTATAGGGGGGTTCTAAAGTAGCTGTCCCATGGCGCCGGCTAAGCCACCATGTGGCACCGTGTGCTAAATTCGTTAGTTGCCCGTCAAAACGTCGAGTAGCGCTACACTACCTTTAGCCGGGAAGTTAAATTGCGCGTTCGGGCTTAATCTTTTGTTTCCAGCAAAACGTAGTGTAGCAAAAGAAAGAAATATTTGCAAATTAATTTGAGAACATAATAAATCAGGTAAATATCTTTCTCTCAGAATAGTTTTGGCTACATAGAACATAGAAACATTGTCGTTTGTAGCGCTTGAAGTAGGTGTTAAAACTTCAAAAGCGTTTTTCTCGGTTCCCCCTTTTTTACAAGCGCCCACGCTGCGCGACCTTTTACCGGGCAACTGACGAATTTCGTGCGGACGGTGGAGCACGTTGAGGGCACACGGCGGGGCATTGAGCGATCGGTAACATGATGGGGCCCGCTAGTGGCCGGGGAGACCCGGCGACGTGTGCCACCGCTTGTTCACACACAACGAGAACCGATATGAGGACGGTATAAGGACGGTATAAGGACGGTGGGCCGTTATGGACCCGTTCGTGGGGCGGTGAGAACGCGGTGACGACGTGATTTGTCCAACGGGTTGTTACCGTGTTCATACCATCCTCATACCGGGTTCTCACCGTTCGCTCAACCTTGACCTACCGCCTCATACCGGTTACATACCGGCCTCTCATTGGTCTATTAATGTTCAACCGCTCTCTAAACGACCTACAATGTAATAACGTCCTCTTACTGTTCCACCGTCCTCATAACGTCTCCATACCGGCCTGTTGCCGTGTTTTACATTGCGCCCGTTCAAAAACCGTGCCAGACACTGTGACTCCATATTTTACAGTATAAAAATGCTTCTTCTGTTGTTTCCTGCGGGCAGGCGCAGGCAAAACGAAAACGCCAGCCAAAAGAGAGAGAGAGAGAGAGAGAGAGAGAAAGAAGAAAGGAAGAGGACGTAGGAAGAAAAAGGATTAAGAGTCGAGAACGGTACAACGAATCGTCTTCTTTCTCTAATAATTTAATGAAACGTCAAGGCTTCCGCGCTTCGCACGGGAGGGGCGGGGGAAACTGCATTCAGATAAGGACCAAGTGTACTCTTCCTCCTTCTTTCACCGCACCAGCAAAGAATGGAACTCTCTGAAGAAAGACCCAAGAGAGTTTGTCTCACTCGATGCCTTCAAAGTGGCATTGAGGGATGGCACCGTCTAGCATGCAGACAAGCGACTTTTTTTAAAACTTTTTTTATTTATTATTATTCTAACCGCACATTCACTAAACAATGTGTATATATGCGTATCAACCCACAGTGCGTTAATCTTCATTTCATAAAGCCTGCACTTTTAAGGAAGAAGAAGAAGAAGAAGAAGAAGGATTAAGAGTCGAGAACGGTACAACGAATCGTCTTCTTTCTCGAATAATTATTTAATGAAACGTCAAAGCTTCCGCGCTTTGCGCGGGAGGGGGGCAAACTGAATTCAAACAATGATTAAGAGTCGAGAATGGTACAACGAATCGTCTTCTTTCTTTAATAATTTAATGAAATGTCAGAGCTTCCACGCTACGCGCAGAGGAAGGAGAACTTGATTCAAACAAGGATTAAGAGTCGAGAACGGTACAACTAATCGTCTTCTAATAATTTAATGAAATGTCAATAGAAACTGAATTTAGACAAGGATGAAGAGTCGAGAACGGTACAACGAATCGCTTTCTTTCTCTAGTAATCTAATGAAACGTCAAAGCTTTCGCGCGGGAGGGGGAAAAGTCCCCCCCCCCCCCCTCCCTGCACCCCCCCCCCTAGGGAGCGCGCCACGCGCGCTCTGTAAGTGATTCGCACGCTTTGCGTGCTCACTACCGCCCCCCCCCTAAAATAAAATCCTGGCTACGCGCTTGCCTGCGGGTCGGGAAGCTTCCTAGCTTTACCCCTCCCCTGCCAGCTGCTTCCCTTCCATACAGAGGTGGCACTCTGGGGGGAGAGGGAACAGTGCCCCCACTTTTTCAAGTACCTTTTTTTTTACATAGGATGAGAGCCCTTTTTACTTTGACAAGTTCCCATTTTCCTTTGCAATAAGTGTCAATTTTCCATTCTCATAACTATCCCTTTTCATCTCTGATTAAAGTGCCCGGTTTATTTTTAACAAGTGCCTCTTTTTCTTTTTAATCAGAGCCGCTTCCCCCCTTTTCATAAAAAGACCCCTTCCACCTCCGATAAATGCCTTATTACAATCTGATCGGTGCCCCTTTTCTTTCAATAAATGCACATTTTCCTTTAGTATAAGTGCCCCCTTTTCACTCTCATAAGGGCCCCTTTTCATATCTGGTCAGTGCCACTTCCTGGTGCGATAATCAACCCTTTTCACCTCTGAAAATTTCCCTTTTAACAATGATACGTGCCCCTTGTTCTTTCTAATAAGGGAACTATCCCCTTTTCATAAATGCCCCTTTTCGCCTCTTTTAAATTCCCCTACAAAATCTGATGGATGCCCCTTTTCCGTTGACAAAATATTTACCATTCTCATAAGTGCATTTTTCATCCCTGGTGAGTGCCTCCTTTCTGGTGTCAGAAGAGCCCCTGATAATTAATAACCTTTGCACTCTGACACGTGCTCTTTTTCTTTTCTGATAAGTGTATTATCCCTTTCGAAATGTGTCTCCTTTTCCTCTCATCAATAAATGTGCCCCTAATTTAAAGCGACTACGACCAATTTCCCCACAGAGAGAAACAAATATTGAAGTTAATCATGATAATGCAATCACAAAGTAGGTGTATATACCAATGTCTAAACAAGTGTATATATTCGTTTTGAGATTTCCCTTTGTAGGTGCCCTTTTTCCCAGAAAGTGTCCTTTTTGTATTTGTGCCCCTCCCTACTTTGGAAGTCGCTCCACCACCCCTGCTTCAATGTGTAGGCATTATGAAGAATTATGAAGAATTATGAGTAATTTTGAGAAGAACGATAAGGAGAACGTGAACTCGAGATCTGAAGTGCGACCTGCCGGCTGAGTGCCCAGCTTTTGTATTCGGTGTGTGACGTATTCAAGGCTTATATTCGATGCAAGTGTTTCTATTTTTATGCATATGAAGTACGGAGACTTTACTCAGTTCTGCCATGCCCATTACTGCTCTACTTTAGCAAAACCTCTTATATTATGCTAGGCCTTCGCCGACAAACAACATCTCACATTTTAATCAGGAGAATATGATATTGTTTTGTATATCAATGTCACATATTATAGCCTAAATGCCGAAATAATGAGATTCTTTACTCCTATATGTTCTTATCTAGCCTCTCAGAGCCGACATCGCAGTATGATCTACAGGGCAACTGCCTCCGAACTCGGATGTCTCACCAAAAGTTATGTGATCGTGATTGTAACCGTGCCTACGCGCATCCGATGCGCTGCACTGTGCCTCGCGCATGGGGAATGCGTATCTTTCAATTTCTTCAAAAGAGAGACGAAGAATTGCCATCTCAGCTCGGTCAGCATTGGTTCTGTTCCAGATGATGGGGTGAATTACAGCACGTCTTGCACCCATTATGAATGAAGTTCAAAAAAATAAACAATTTATCACCACTCATTACTTGTTGTAATTCAGGCTACATTCGTTTACGTCTTTTTGTCGAAAGTTATCCAGAATTTGTCATTTGAGTACTGTTCGATATGAAATTCGGTATAATTCACAAATAAGAAAATCTCACAAACTCTCTTCACGTCAAACATGGATATACCTAATTAAAATATTTTCTAAGTTCAAGCGATCCGTAATTAGGAAGACTGAAAGGAGACTATTATTGATTCAGTCTTTAAGAAGAAGAAAAAATATGTCATAATGTCATTTTTTTTAACGACCGTTTTTATGACTTGCCATGACCTAACAGATTCAGTCTGGTTCGCATACAGTCAGCAATTCCTAGAGCTACGCCTACGGGTGTGTATGAGGGTTGAATGAGGTTATGGGTGTGTCGAGGTGGAAATGGATTCGGGTATAGCGCAGAGTGGGGGGGGGGGGGATGGGGTAAGGGCTGTCATGTTCTTTGGGTGTGACGGAGAATGGTAGTGAGGTGTTTCGTTGGGGGGGGGGTCCTTTTTTCACAACGCCTTCACCCTACTCGCTCTTTAAAATGTATACGCGAGGAAAAAATGTACGAAGCCTGTTTAAAATAACCATAGTTCTATCTGACATGAAACCACAAAAGCTGATGATTTCAGTAAATCGGTAGTCGCATTTTTCAATCAAAAATTCTCTTTGAGACATATGGAAATACAACACGATACATCATATATAAAATCAAATTTGTATTTAAATACTTTCATTTCTGACAGTGGGACATGTTTTGTTAAGCGCAGTCATTTATTTCTGAAACTTAAATCACGTTTTCCCCCAAGCTGTACTAATATTTGATCCTCATTAAAGAAAATGCATATGGCTATGAGAATCTAATTCGTACTTGTTGTTATTATATCCAGTTCGGGGTTTACTCGTCAGAGAATTAGAGTAAGGATGAAATAAACTAGACAGTAAGCTGTAACATAAACAGGTACCTATTATAGTTGTCATGCATGCAGGAGGAGAAAAGTGGAAATCGCTAAGCACTCAAATCAAATACGATACAACAAATCTGAGTCATAACAGATACCGAAGGCAATTTTGTAACCTGTTTGACAGTCTTTCAAAAGTTTCAAATGATATTTGGGTTTTGATTATCATAAATAGGAATGCACGCACAAATGAAAATTATATATAATATCAAAATCAATGTTTTACCTTATATATATTTGAGAATTAGAATCTTTTTCCTTGGCCACTCAAAGTGAAATATAATCCCTAATCAGGCGCGGATCCAGGATTTCTAAGGGGGAGCCCAAATTTGAAATTATGCGAGCCAAATATTGGTACGTAATGGTGACACCGGCAGTGCCGAAATGAGCAAAAACGTTTGGGGACAGGGGAGGGGGTAGACAAAAAAATCTGCACCACCCCACTCTTACATGCAGGCCCCGCTGAACGTTTCTCTAAGTAGCTGGGGGGGGGGGGGGAGGGGCATTTAATAACGGCAGATGAGCATATTTTGATACCTTATTTGTGACACTGGCAGGACACAAATTGGTGTGGGGTCCAGGGGGCGGAGCCCCGAAAGCTGAGGGGTTTTGGGCAATAAATTACGGTCAAATGAGCATATTTTTATACCTTATTTGTGACACTGGCAGGACACAAATTGGTGTCGGGTTTAGGGGGCGGAGCCCCCAGAAGCTCAGGGGTTTTAGGCATTTTATAACGGTCAGATAACCATGAGGGGCCGCCTTAGGGGCCCTTGTGGGGTCAAGGGGCGGAGCCCCGGAAGCTCATGGTTTTAGGCATTTATTTACGGTCAGATGAATATATTTTGATACCTTGTTTGTGTCACTGGCAGGACACTAATTGGCGTGAGGTCAAGAAGGCGGAGACCCCAGAAGCTCAGGGGTTTTAAGCATTAAATTACCGTCAGATAAGCATCCAGGGGTCCGCCTTAGGGCCCCAGGTGGGGTCCAGGGGGCAGAGCCACCGGAAGTCAATGGGTTTTAGTTATTTCATTACGGTCAGATGAGCATATTTTGTTACCTAATTTGTGACATTGTAAATGGAATCAGTTGAAAAAGAAAGCTACTGGCACCAGTAAATTGTTATTTGAATTAATGTAAAATTCTTGATTTAATACCAATTTAATACCAATTTAATAATTAATTTTGATATAAGACAAAAAAGAGAAACCTAAAGAAAGTATTGAACTGATAGCACAGTTATGTGCACATAATAACTACTTAAATTCTATTTACACATAGGGCCTAGGTAGTTAGTAGGAGTAGGAGTAACTAAAGAAACTAAGAAAGGCATTGTTAATTTAAGTAAAAGCTAGACTGGCTGCCTTTGTCCTCTACAAATACATTAAGGAGGCATCTACAAATAACTAAAGACTAAAGTTATACAATGATAAGTATCTACATTTTATGTATCTGTAGGCTTTCCCACCAGCTTTGGGTATTAACCTGACGTCTTTCAGACAAAAAGTGAGATGTACCAGCGGGTGCAAGGTACTTTTAGGGGCACACATATGCACCTTTGTTACCAAAATGTCACGAATGTTTCCCCTTTTTTTCTTCGGGACACTCGATTATTCAGTTCCGAATGTGGGCATGCGTCCAATTATATTCAAAGAAGGGGTAAACAGGCGCCCAACCCAGAGTCATATGCCTACCAATCTTCTCATGTAGTATAATAATAGTAATAATAATAAAACTACAAGTAATTGGTTTCGAACTTTATGTACATTTACTAGTTTCCAGGTATGACAAAAAATAAAGCCACTTTTCGCAAAAGAAATATTGTCCATATTTACATGTACAGACAGTTCCTCACATTATAAACTTGAACATCCAAAATATATACATAATAGTACATTAAGTGATATCAAGTACGTACACATGAATTTACATGAAGGAATATATACAGGATAACAGACACATGTACCTTTGTAGTATGTCAAAACATAAGGCTGGTCCAATTAAAGCTATAGGGAATATGGAGTGGCAGGCCTTTTATGACATATGTTCCTGCATGGTTGTCCTGCCTCAATCAGTCCTGCCTCAAAAAAGTAGGGTTAATGGGTGATCGAGCTCCAGATGAAAGCTGTTGATCCTGTTTTGACCATGCGTGCATGCTGGTTCCAATATGTAGCCATTGTTTTCTTTTCATAAATTGCTCGCATAATTCACAGCCATTGTTAACAAAAACAAACAAAATCGAATGTATATTTCTTTTTTTTAATTGGATTTATAATCTGCAATTTTACTGGCTTAAAAATGCACACATTTACCCCTTTGAAAGCATATTATTGAAGATTTCCACTTGGACCTACATAATGACAGTCCTTTATTTATTTCATGCATGAAATTGAAAGGCCAAGAGTAATCACTTACATAATTATAACAACACATTTTACATGAGAATAAAAGGTAATAATCTCTAATAATTTGTGTTCACTTTTAATGGAGAATTCAGATTCTTCCATTACACGAAGGTGACTTCATAATCTTTCTTTTTAACTCCATGTTGTGGTTTATTGTATTTGCCCACGCCTTTGTTGAATCATTTTCTATTCATCAAAACTTTGTATTAGAGAACCGATAGCAAAAAAGGTAGAAATATAAAGAAACAACTGGCTACCACATAGGGACCAAGGACATTGCATTGAAGTTGCACCCACGCCTCTTTTTTTTAGGTTTTCCAACATGTTTATTAATTTTGCTAATTCGTTGAAGAACATGTAATAACATTCTAACATTAATTGTACAGAAGCTATGACTGTGTGAAATTAACAATAACTTCATGTTCGATTCGTAAATGACCGTACAGATCAGAAATATATAATATTCAATACTAAAGTCAAAAATGGAAGACTATTGTCATTGATAAGTCCTTGCTAATTCGTTGAAGAACATGTAATAACATTCTAACATTAATTGTACAGAAGCTATGACTGTGTGAAATTAACAATAATTTCATGTTCGATTCGTACACGGACAGTACAGATCAGAAATATTTATTAATCAATAATAAAGTCATAAATGGAAGATAAATATAAATATTTATTAATCAATACTAAAGTCATAAATAGAAGATAAATAGAAATATTTGTTTGTAGTACATAATTTAAGTTTCATTTGGTTGGAAAAAATACATTTGTATGAATTGTGTTTTTATTTTGTTGGATATGAAAGAGATATACGTGACAGTGAACATGATATCATGGGTTGTATTGATGAAGTAGCAATAGAATGATTTACAAACATTTACACATATCAGTTCGCAGAGGAGGTTCGTACACTTCAATTATTATATTTCAATTTTATTTTTAGAAGAAAAAAAGAATGGAATTCAAAGTGACCAAATGACTATCACTTTTTTTAATATATCACCTCAACCAAACTTTCACTTCGACAAGTTTGAAATGAAAACGATGACACATATTATTTAGCCAACCTGTCAATGAAATATACCTACGACAACCTCACTACATGACAATCAAGTGCGAGAAAGAATAAAAGGACGTGGGGCAAACAACACACGATTGTATATCGTCAGTCCCATTCATACAATTTGTTGTTTTCTTCGGCCCGTTGCTATATTGTGTTGTTTCAAAGTTTATTTCCAACACTATATTGTCAGAGAGAGAGAGAAGAAGGGTGGTTTTTTTCAACTGTGGGAACGGCGCACAGTGGGCCAGGGAGGAACCAAAGTGCGCCAAAACTCATGTTTGGGGATTTATTTTTTATAAATCCAGAGGAAATGTTTGGATTTCCAGGGATTTTCGCTTACATTTTATTACTAACATTTTCTCTGATGTCTAAGCTTTAAGTTGATACCAGATTTGGCTGCCCGATTCTGCCCGTTATTACGTTAGATCCGTTTTCCTTGCAACATTGCCCCGAAAAATGTGTTTATCTTGGTCCGCGATGTCAGAACAAGTGTCACGCGCCCCCTCGCGCCGTGATTTATGACCACGAATCCTTCATGATTCAGCCGCGGACCCCAAAAACCCACATTTTCGGGGCAATGTGGCAAGGGAAATCGGCTCTAACATAACAACGGGCAAGATCGGGCAACCAAATTTGGTATCAACTTAAAGCTTAGACAACAAAGGAAATGGTGGTATTAAAATTTAAGCGGTACACCGCGGAGATCTAAACATTTCTTCTGGATTTATAAAAAAAAACATGGATAATTAGTCCATTTTTCAGTGAATTACCCTATAATATATCATGAAGATTGTGTTTCTATTAATTTTAACCCATTCATTCAACGAAATGAATTATCAGGAATATGTGAGAGCAATTTCATATCAATAACTTAAAAACTTCATGTTGAATTGAAAGATTTATAAAATAAGTCACTTTTGCACTAAAACTGTGAATATATAGGATTTTGCTGTTTGAAGTAGTAAGTTTATACCCTATTGTGCATACCGGAATTAAATATTTCACTGAGGTATTCCTCTATGTATTACCTTTCAACTGGGAAAGAAAAAAAATTGGGAAAAAAAAATCACCCAAACTTAGTTTTGGCGCACTTTGGTTCCTCCCTGGCCCACTGTGCGGCGTGTAGATGGACACAGGTTATGCATTTGCCTTTATCTTTTATGTTGTAGTTTGTTCACTCTAGCCACCTTTCCAGTGGCGTAGCATGGGCTCTGCCATTTAGGGGGGGGGGGGTGGCACCTGTATCCGGGGTGGGGGCACTGGTCTTACTGGTCGGCTGTTAATAAAGAAGACTACGTATTATGGGATGGTGTACGAGGGTAAAGCATCATCTGCTATGTCATGTTTCTTTTCCTACCTGCCGTTCTCACTATCTCTTCCTTTCTTTATACATAATATAGATCAATCTCTCACTCACTCTCTCTCTCTCTCTCTCTATGTCTCTCTTTTAACCTATCCTTTTTCTCTCTCTCTTTCTCTCCCTACCTCTCTCTTGTAATTTATCTCTCTCTCTCTCTCTTCGTCGTTAAAATGCAATTACAATAATTACTCTTACATAGCGCTCTTATAAACCAACTGTTACAGAGCGCTTTACTTCGATACAATATTATGAAAGATTTATTTCATCGTTGATAACTGATTTAAAGGTACTATGTCCCATTTGCAGGCCAAAAAAATGAAAAAGTTAAATTCCAACTGCATTTGAAAGATAATACTAATTTAAAACTTTCCTAAAAAAGGTGGGGCTTGAAAATGTCTTGAAGTGGGAAAATAACGACTATTAGTTGTCAAATCGACTTTAGGGCTATAGAGCCCAAAAGTAATAGTCTTGATTTTCAGACAATTGTACTGAATGTTCATATGTTTTATGCTGCGCAAAGATTCAATCAGTTTAATCTTGGCCATCACAAGAAGTGGGTTATTGATGTAGACAAATGCTCATGTACCCTTTACAACTCTTTTCATGTATGTTATTACCAAAGAAGAAAAAAAAAGCCAGTCAGTCACTCAATAGTGTCTGACATTGAAGTCTAGCAAGTAAACAGGTTTCCTTGCATAATTTGAATATGAGGACACTGCTAACATTTAAATTTCACAGATAGGACATACATGACATATTCATAATTCCTGCAAAGTTCTACAGCATTTGAGGTTGACTGCAAAAGGGACATAGTACCTTTAAAAGGAGAGTTTGGAGACACTAAATTGAAGGGGTTATGGCACAACTCCTGTGTCTCCCCGTTACACCACCCCCCCCCCCCCCCAACTCCGAGAACGGACGGACCCCATGCGTGTTACCAAAATGTCCGGTAAAGGGGTACTTTTCGTGCGACAAAGTCCGGCCCGAGAATTGTAACAAAAAAAAGGGTGTATCAAATTTTCACCCGTATTTTTTCTTTTTTTCTCTCATCTCTTTGGACTCCTGAGAAATTATTCCGAATTTACGGGGGTACATTGAGCATTTTTTTTATGATTTAGGGGGGTCTCCAAGGCAGGGAAAGCCCTTGAAAAGCCCGCGAAAGGGGGGTTCGGAAATGTTGGCAGTCCTCAGATAGGGGGTGCTTTAAAAAAGAGGGAACAAGCATAATGCGTACCCTAAATAACACTGAGTGGGGGGGGGGGGGCGGGACGCGAATTTGCGATTCCCAAACCATTCAGCTATGGGAAACATTTTGAGCAACGTGATTGGTTAAAAAAGTTATAAAGACACGCCCACATCGACGCGAGCCATCTCATCATGGCGGTGCGAATGTATCATGTATGAGGGAAGACTAGTCCAGCTACTCGTCTGTGTCAAAATGGACCTACCATGGTCAAAATAAATATACAATGCATGGTCTATCGTAGTCTCATGATTCAGACTCTGTATTATGCACTATGGGACGGACATGGGTATGGGTGCCTGCAAACTATGTGCACCCCTCCTCTCTCTTGTTTTCGTACTTTCCCTCTCTCTTTCTCTCAACTTGCATGTGCTCCTTTAAATTCCCTCTTCCTTCTCATTCCCGTCACTTTTTTTTTCTCGCCTCGAGTCTCACTGACCCATCTCTCTCTATGCGTTACTGATACACACCTTCAGTAGCAGAATTCTAAGGCATGTGAGTAGTTTGCAGGCACATACCTGTGCAAAATACAGAGTCTGAATCGTGAGACTACAGTAGGTCATTAATGTAGATAGACTTCCCTCAGACATGATATCTTTCGTAAAGTGTCAAATTAGAGTCTGTGCTTGCAGACTAACATTGTGAGTGTTTTGTGTGTCTGTGTCAGCCACTGATCTCTACGGATCGCGCGTTTCCGTTTTACACCCTGCCCTAGGCTTTTCGGCAAGAAATTACACGAAACATGCTGTATCCGAAGTCTAAGTTTGTTTATATCGACGTCAAGAATAGCGAAGCCAAAGCTTATGTACAATTTCAATTGGGGATGCGAGGGGCGAGGGTCTTCTTGTTCAAGACGGTTTTCCCGATATATTATTGTTTTGTTATCGCTGGGCTAAATTTTGCGAGCTGATCACGCATCCTCACGCTCTTAGAGTATTGCGTATTAATGGATAAAAATAAATGATACGACTAGGAAGATCAACTAGTTAGTATAGAGAGTTAGCTAGCGCTACGTGACGTTTTCAGAGTTCTGGTGGTGTGCAGAGCGCCGAGGCAAGATGTGGACGACTAGACTCCGAATACCAGTCGGTTTGTAAAATTTTATTGGAGAAAAGCCTAGGGCAGGGTGTAAAACGGAAACGCGCCTACGGATCAGTGTTTCAAGGTCATCAAATCTTCATGACGTCATCCAGGCGCCATTTTGTTGTTTTTTTTTGGAACTTTTTACTCATGATCATATCTTCTTAACGGAAAGGCATTTCTCATTCATATTTATCATGATTAAGGTCAATATCCGTCCGGTCGATTTCAATTAAAAAATCGCGCGCGCATGCGAACGTCCGCGCGTCAGCGCGCGCGCAAAAAATAAAAATGCTCCAAATCGTTTAAAATTAATTTTGCATACGTTTCAGGCCATTTTGAGCGTTTCACAAAAAAATATACGTAGACCATGGTCCATGCGTAGACCCACTAGAGGTCAGTGCGTTGACCCCATTTAAACGCGTTTACAAATTGTAAACGCATCTTTTTGTGAGTTTACGATCGGCGATCGTGATAGCCGTTTTTTGGGTGATTCTACAAAAGTGAGCATGGACGCTTCCGTGTTTTAAACTAAACGCGTAACAGATGCCTGATTCTGGCCAAAAAAAGTGAAGCATGAACACGCCCTAATAGATAGGAATCGACAGTTGTCGAAATGGTCGTAATTATGATCGGGATGACAAAAATGTAATGTTGAATAAATCTAGCTTCGTTTATGTTTTAATCGTCTAAATAACATGATTACATGATTCTATACTGAAGAGTGTAAGAGTGATCCAGTGTTCGATTTATTAATTCATACTTATTATATCATGTATCCACAATCTATTGCAATGAAATTTCTGCTTGCACCCAAATTATATTATATCACAATCAATTGTACTTCTTTCTTCTAGTTTACGGTCACATGTGCTCAACATTAGAATACATCTATTATTTTAAACCTAAGTTACATTTCTAAAGAACTTTTAACTCGTTTTTTACTTAAGAGCTGTGGGATCCATCCAACACAGGATTAACTAGACATAATACTTGTTTGGAACAAGTATAGGTGGGCTGGTCAACTTAAATTTGAAAACAAAATAGAGCAAAATTAAGCGAGATACTGCTTGAAAATTCTTAAAAAACACTTTCATGTAGATTCATTACGTGAACGAAATTCACCTTCTGTAGTCATAACACGCAAATTATGAAATTTCTGACATGAGGCCTTTAATCAAAATTTTCACTCTGATGAAGTCATCAAAATGAAAAAGGGTTATTATTGAACTTGTAGAGAATTATCTTAGCTACAACATATTGAAATTTTGAAGAAAATCAATCAATATATACAGAGATACAATCAACTTTCCATAAATATGCTGACGTCATAATATGCAAATTCGTATTTTGAGTTCCAAGGCCATTAAGATGATGTCACGATACACTTAATGGCCAAATGAGACATGAAATCATATTTCTGACTCATACTCTTTTCAAATATTAAAACAGAATTGGGGTCCAGGTGCATCCCAAAGAGCTTTAATGGATTGTGTATAGGCATTTTTTTGCCCATATATGTTATGTATTACAAGAGCTCGCGCGCACTGACATTTATCTTGAATTTACGCTCATCTTGTTAATAATGGTCATAAAGAGATAAACATGGTATCAAATTCCTTGAAAAAATATGAGAAATGTCATGAAAGAAAAAAAAATGGCGATTCTATGTTTTGTAATGGTGTTACGCGCGAAAACGCGCGCGCATGCTCGTACGCGCGATTTTTTATAAAATGCTTAATATAACCTGAAACGTATGCAAAATAAATTTTAGACGATTTTGAGCATTTAAAAATTTTGCGCGCGCACTGACGCGCGGAAGTACGCGCACGCGCGCGTTTTTTGACCTGAAATTAACCGGACTGATATTGACCTTAATCATGATAAATATGAATGAAAAATACCTTTTGGTTATGAAGATATGATCATGAGATGATTTTCAGAAGATTTTACAAAATGGCGCCTAGATGACGTCATCAGTCAAGGTCAAGGTTGGAAACCTCAGTGTGTTTTGTTTATATGCCTACACATATGTGTGCCAAATGTCAAGGCATTTGATTGAGCTATTTTCAAGTTATCTCGTTAACAAAAAAAGTGGGTGGAAATAAGAAAAATAAACTAGATTTGTAATACTTGTTTGGAACAAGTATAGGTGGGCTGGTCCAACTAAAATTTTAGACAAAATGAAGGGCACATTTGAGATAGCTAATTGTCTCAGCTACATCATACTCAAAGTTCAGCGTAAACGAAGCTAAAACGACGGAGATATTGCTCGCGAAAGACGGGAATGTAGAATCCAGTTTTGAGAAAAAGTCATGTCCCATAGAGAATACACGCAAAAAGTGAAAAATTGACATGCCTCCTTTAATCGCAAAAATACGCCATGATTCCTTTGTCAAAAATGAAAAATGTTTTGAACTACATTTGTAATGAATTGTCTCAGCTAGAACATATCGAAATTTGGAAGAAAATCGATCAATATTTACAGAGATGCAATCAATTTTTGAAAATATGCTGACATCATAATATGCAAATTGAAATTATGAGTTCGGAGGCCATTATGATGACGTCATGAGAAAAGTAAGGGTCAAATGAGACTTGAAATCATTTCTCCAATTCATATTCTATCACAATGAGAAGAAAAGAATTGGGGTCACCTTGCATCCTAAAGAGCTACAATGGATTTTGTATAGGCATCTTTTTGCCCATTTATGATATGTATTACAAGAGCTCGCGCGCACGGAAATTTATGTTAAACGGGTGATCATTCCGTTATTAATAGTCATAAAGAGATAAACATGGTATCAATTTGTTTGTAAAAATATGTGCAATATTATGAAAGAAAAAAAATGGCGATTCTATGTTGTGTAATAGTTTTACGCGCGAAAACGCGCGCGCATGCGCGCATGCGCGATTTTTTTATAAAATGCTTAGTATGGCCTAAAACGTATGCAAAATGATTTTGAGACGATTTTGAGCATTTTAACATTTTGCGCGCTCACTGACGCGCGGACGTACGCGCACGTGCGCGTTATTTGACCTGAAATTAACCGGACGGATATTGACCTCGATCATGATAAATATGAATGAGAAATAGCTTTTGGTTATGAAGATATGATCATGAGTTGATTTTTACAAAATGGCGCCTAGATGACGTCATCAGTGAAGGTCAATGTTGAAAACGTTATTGTGCTTTGTACATATGCCTATACATGTGTGTGCCAAATTTCAAGGCATTTGATTGAGCCATTTTCAAGTTATCTTGCTAACAAAAAAGTGGTTAGAAATAAGAAAAATATTTAATAAATAAATAAATAAAGGCAATTCTAACGAAATTATAAGGTGGTCTGTACGTTATACAGCCCACCTGATAAATAAACTAGACATATAATACTTGTTTGGAACAAGTATAGGTGGGCTGGTCAACTAAAATTTGACACAAAATAGAGCAAAAATAAGCGAGATTCTGCTAAAAACAATGTCATATAGATTAATGATGTGAAAGAAATTCACCTTCCTTAGGCATAACACGCAACTTAAGAAATTTCTGATATGTGCCCTTTAATCGTAATTTTAACCATGATGACGTGATCAAAATGAAAAATGGTGATAACTGAGCTTGTAGAGAATTGTCTTAGCTACAACATATCGAAATTTTGAAGAAAATTGATCAATATTTACAGAGATACAATCAATTTTACATAAATATGCTGACGTCATAATATGCAAATTCGTATTTTGAGTTCCAAGGCCATTATGATGATGTCACGATACACTCAATGGCCAAATGAGACATGAAATCATATCTCCGACACATATTCTATCTAAATATGAAAAAAAATTGAGGGTGTCGGTGCATTCCAAAGAGCTATAATGGATTTTGTATAGGCATGTTTTTGCCCATATATGCTATGTATTATAAGAGCTCGCGCGCACGGACATTTATCTTGAATGGACGCTCGTCTTGTTATTAAGGGTCAAAAAGAAATAAAAATGGTATCAAATTGTTTGAAAAAATATGGGAAATATCATGAAAGAAAAAAAATGGCAATTCTATGTTGTGTTATGGTGTTACGCGCGAAAACACGCGCGCATGCGCGTGTGCGCGATTTTTTATAAAATGCTTAAAATGGCCTAAAACGTATGCAAAATAAATTTGAGACGATTTTGAGAATTTTAAAATTTTGCGCACGCATTGACGCGCGGACGTACGCGCATGCGCGCGTTTTTTGATCTGAAATTGACCGGACTGATATTGACCTTCATCATGATAAGTATGAATGAGAAATGGCTTTCAGTTATGAAGTTATGATCATTTGAGATTTTCCAAAAAAAACACAAAATGGCGCCTGGATGACGTCATGAAGACTTGATGACCTTGAAAAGGTTACTGTCACGTCTTATGGCAATGACCTATGACTGTGCCAAAATTGAAAGAAATTGACTGGACGGATCTTGAGTTATCCTGTGAACAAAAAAGTGGAAGAAATAAAAACTAGAAATTTAATTCGTCATGGGGACGAATTAGGTGGTCTGTCTTCAAGTCTTATGATAGATTATAATATTTACTATATTGAGAAAGGGAGAAGTTATATAGACATGTAAACTATGATGATCATCATGATGATCATGATGATGATGATCTAATTGATAGTAATGGGGATGACGATGATGATGATCATCATCATCATGATGATGATGATTATCATCAACAGACCACGATGACATCAGACTGAAAAAAAATGAGAGAACATTTAGATAGTATATAGTCTCAGCTACAACATACTAAAAAATCAACAAAAATCAAGCCGAAATAACGGCGATATTGCTCGCAAAAGACAAGAATGTAGAATCCAGATTTGAGAAAAATTCATCTCCCATAAGGATTACACGCAAAAAGTAATGGATCAAGTGATAATAGGGTAATAACAAAGTAAATATGGTTGTTTATTACATTATTTGCGATTGTACGTGTTTTAATATTCAAAGGAGTTGGTACAGGGAAAGAATCAAAAGTTATATGTATTAATAAAGAACTAAATATATTCAAGATTTGTGTGCTTAGTTTACTTGATTATTAGTTGCCGTTTGGCATTGGAAATGACATTCAGAGAACCCAACTCCTTGAAAGTACAGTAGTGTGTCTAACTTTAAACCCCAAACAAAACTTGACCTAACCTGGTGTTGTGCCTGGTGTTGCTCTAGGTGTTGTTCCAGGTGTTGTAGCTGGCGTTGTCACAGGTGTTGTTCCAGGTGTTGTTCCAGGTGTCGTTCCTGGCGATGTTCCAGGTGTTGTTGCAGGTGTTGTAGCCGGAGTGGTTCCTGGTGTTGTTCCTGGACTTGTTCCTGAGGGAAAAAATCAAAAGTTATAAGTATTAATATAGAGCTAAACATATTTAAGATTTGTGCGCTTAGTTTATTTGATTGTTGCTGTTTGACATTAAAAAAGACATTTATACCCGATGAAACACCAAAATGCATTGTTACCTTGGCATCTAGGGTCAAGGAAACCTACAGCACAAGCCTCCCATCTTTTCCCAGGATCGGTGGTGTAACACCAAGCAGTCTCATAATCATCCGGGTTTCTGCAATAGTTGTCGTCTAGTCCCGCGTTAGGATAGTTAGCTGGAGTCGTATCGTGTTGATGGGGATCCTGAGACGTCCATTCTTGACAAGTATGACCGTTGATTGTCTGAGATAAGTCTCCTCTGTAGTTCACTCCTGTAGGATCTTCCTGGCATGCAGGTGGGTCTCAAGAAGAAGAAAAAACAAGAGGTTATTCAATTTGGTCCACCCATTTCCCTCGAAAAAGCTTTTATATTTCAACATGTTTTATTCATTTGTCTTTGATTGATTTAAACAAATTATGTATTACAGAAGTCTGTTATTTTTAGTTTCTCTGCACTCTGGATTGCTTTTTATCTTTTTACATATTTTAATTATGTTTAATTCGATGTATATTGCATATTATAACAAGTTTTGTTTATGAAGTGTGGGACGAATTATTCCTCAAAATAGTTTATAATTAAGATAGAAAACAATTTTATGGCGCACCAAAAAGATATTTAGCCGTGACGTCTACATTTAAACACGGATGCGGAGGCCAGGATGCAGTCCATGCGTGGATGGCATCACGGGGAGTAAAACCCAATCCAAAACAAGTTCGAATTAGTAGGTGTTTTAGTAATTCTCTTATTCTAACTTAAATCTAACGATGATAACAACAAGTTAAATTATTATATCTCATCAATTTTCAATATAGGATAAGACAATGAACGGATAATGCCAAAGGGGCCTACTATGAACTGTTATGATAATAATGAAGTTTGGATAGATAGCAAACAGTTATATAATTATGATATTTTTTCTCACATCCGGGTTAAAGGGGGCTGGGGTATTGATAACAACCTTCATTTAATAATGCCATGAATAATATCAAGTTATCATCCTGAACACCTAGTGGGGGTATCTGGTATAACACTTATTATCAGACTCAAGGTTTTATAGAAGCATCACTTCTGTAACTAGGCATGATAGTAAGGGATCCCTAAAACGACTTCCCCCAACATGGATTTCCAATCCTTTACATTTAGATTATAGCGTGTCTAAGTACCAGCAAAAAATATGTACCGTGGCGCTATGTAGAGTATTAAAGTATCAAGTATCGTGTGTTTTTTTATCACATGCGCATCATATTTCCAACATTTTCTTTTCATGAAGCTTCGTAATTCCGAAAAATTTATCCTGTACCAGAATGTTCATGTATGAGAAAATGGAATTGGGTTAATGATTCAAAATTGTTGCTTTACTCTAAAGGTTCATTGGTCTGAAAATGAAATTGTTCCGAAGCTTAATAATTCTGAAAGTGGGATGGGGGCTCCATTACACCAAATAGAACATGTAGTTACCAATGTTTAGCAACCATTACATCATATTCATAAGCGAGAGAGCTCTCTGTATTTCATTTTTATTTGATTTCGTATATTTTGATAATTTTGATAATTAGATTAGGTTGATTTTTTTATATAATTTTATTTCTGCATTTTTCTAAATACAATAACTGAATAACAGTAACAATCACATATATATATATATATATATATGAAAACGAAACTTAATATTTCTATAATATAATACTAGAAATTTAATTCGTCATGGGGACGAATTAGGTGGTCTGTTTTCAATGTTATGATCATTGAAAAGTCAAAAAAGAAAAAAAAAGTGAAGAAAAAAAATTGTTGGAGACTCCCGGACTCGAACCAGGGACCTCGAGGTCGGAAGTCAAGTGCGTTACCGATATACCAAAACATTTCCCATAGAGATTACACGTAAACGGAAAATGAAATTCTCAAAATCCCACTTTGCAAGTGAAATATGAGCATGATCCCGGCATCTGATCGAGAAATAAATGGCACACTTATGATAGCTTATTGTCTCAGCTACAACATACTCAAAGCTCAGCGAAAACAAAGCTAAAACGACGGAGATATTGCTCGCGAAAGACAGGATGTAGAATCCAGTTTTGAGAAAAAGTCATGTCCCATAGAGAATACACGCAAAATGTGAAAAATTGACATGCCACCTTTAATCGCAAAAATACGCCATGATACCTTTGTCAAAATGAAATATTGTGGTGACTGTGTTTGTAGAGAATCGTCTAATCTAGATCATATCAAAATTTGGAAGAAAATCGATCAATATTTACAGAGATACAATCAATTTTCCAAAAATCTGCTGACGTCATAATATGCAAATCGATATTTTGAGTTCGGAGGCCATTATGATGACGTCATGAGTTAATTGAGGGTCAAATGAGACATGAAATCATATCTCCAACTCATGTTTTTTCTAACCATGATATAAAAGTTAGGGTCAATGGACTATCTGAAGAGCTATTTTGATTTTTAAAATGGCATATTTTTGATCAAATTTGCATTATATTGCCCATAGCAGCACGCGCGGATTTTGAACTTTGACGCGCGCTCACGGCCTTATGAAAGGTCAAGAGTAACTGAAATTATTGTAAATTGTCATTTACGGTAAGAGGAATCTAAATCATGTAAAAAAAAAATTGAATTTAACCTGTTCCGCGCGCCGTGAGCGCGCGCAACGCGCGCGGGACACGTACGGACGGAAAATTTTGAAATGCTTAAAATGACCTGATTCGTACTCTCGTTTAATAGTTAAGTAATTTTGAGCATTTTAAAATTTTGACGCGCGCGTACGTGCGCGTCGTGACCTTTATGTGACCTTTGATGACATGAATTGTTGATCCTTGACCTGAAGTATATATGATATTAATATGAATGACCTTTGATAATGCATCATGAAGATATGATGGATAATGTGATTCCACAAAATGGCGCCTGGATGACGTCACGATGACTTGATGACCTTGAAAATGTTTCTGTCACGTCTCATGACAATGACCTATCACTGTGTCAAAATTGAAAGAAATTAACACAACCAATCTTGAGTTATCCTATGAACAAAAAAGTGTAGGAAATAAATAAAAATAAAGAATAAATAAATAAATAAATAATAATAATAATAATAAAGAAAATTCTGACGAAAACAATAGGTGATCTGTTTTCAACAGACCACCTAATAAAGAAATAAAGAAAGAAAATTCTGACGAAAACAATAGGTAGTCTGTCGAAGACAGACCACCTAATAATAATAAAGAAAATCCTTCAAAGTTCTAGAAAATGTGCAATTTCAACTTTCAATTGAAAATTCCGACATGATCCCAACATCTGATCAAAAAACAAAGTACACCGGTTTTGTAGCCCATGGTCTCAGCTATAACATACCAAATTTTGGGATAAAATAGAGCACGAATAAGCGAGATAGTGCTCAAAGATGAGTGTCATGTAGATTCATGATGTGAACGACATTCACCTTCCATAGAGATAACACGCAAATGAAGAAAATTCTGACATGTCGCCTTTAATTGAAATTTTCACCATGATGACGTCATCAAAATGAAAAACAATGGGCACTGATCTTGTAAAGAATTGTCTCAGCTACAACATATCTAAGTTTGAAAGTAAATCAATCAATATTTACAGAGATACAATCAATTTGCTATACATATGATGACGTCATAATATGCAAATTCGTTTTTTGAGTTCCAAGGCCATTATGATGATGTCACGATATATATAATGGCCAAATGAGACCTAAAATCATATTTCCAACTCATATTCTATCCAAATATGAGAAAAAATTGGGGGTTTCGTGGACTTCCTAAAGAGCTATAATGGATTTTGTATAGGCATGTTTTTGCCCATATATGCTATGTATTACAAGATCACGCGCGTACGGACATGTATTTTAAACGGACGCTAATTCCGCCAATAATGGTCATGAAAAGCTAAATATGGTATCAAATTGTTCGGAAAAAGATAAGGAATACCCTCGTCAAAAAGACGTACCAGAAAATTATGCTTCGTTTGGCCGCTACGAACGAAAACGCGCAAAAATGCGTGTTTTGCGTGATTTTTATGAAATGCGTAAAATAGCCTGAAACGTATCCAAAATGAATTTGAGGCGATTTGGAGCATTTTGAAATTTGCGCGCGCACTGACGCGCGGACGTACGCGTACGCGCGCGTTTTCTGACCTGAAATTGACCGGACTGATATTGACCTTGATCATGGTAAATATGAATGAGAAATGGCTTTCAGTTATGAAGTTATGATCATTTGAGATTTTCCAAAAAAAACACAAAATGGCGCCTGGATGACGTCATGAAGACTTGATGACCTTGAAAAGGTTACTGTCACGTCTTATGGCAATGACCTATGACTGTGCCAAAATTGAAAGAAATTGACTGGACGGATCTTGAGTTATCCTGTGAACAAAAAAGTGGAAGAAATAAAAATAAAGAAATAAAGAAAGAAAATTCTGACGAAAACAATAGGTAGTCTGTCGAAGACAGACCACCTAATAAATAATAAATAATAATAAATAAATAAATAATAAAAATCTTGACGAAATCAAAAGGTGATACGTAGACTTCGTTACGTATCACCTAAAAAAAGAAAATCTTGACGAAATCAATAGGTGATACGTAGACTTCGTTACGTATCACCTAATAATAAATAAATAAATAAATAATAAAAATCTTGACGAAATCAAAAGGTGATACGTCTACGTACGTATCACCTAACTAGACTTTAATTCGTCACTTAGACGAATTAGGTGATACGTATGCTAATGATTTACATAATGAAGAATGCATTTTCACGATTTCATATTTTTATATAAAATGCTTCTCCCATTATGTTCTATGCATATGTCAAGTTTCTACTGTTTAGCCTTGATCGTTATGGATGTATGGAAGATATATTGAGACAATTTGACCATTGACCCTAATTAACATAATGAGGCCTACACATACACATTACATATTCCGTGTTAAGAATGAAGTAAGCGAGGGAAAATGAAGGCTATGACAAACGAGTGAGAGAGAGAATATGGCCGGGTTCAAATTAAGTGTTTTTTAAAATTATTAGACCCAGTACTGAGTATCTTTTTATCTGCCATGTTTTTGTTAATTGGTGGCTTTTGACGCTAAATAGAAATGCCGGCATATTGAGCATTTCGCAAAAAAAAAACGCGCACACGCGCATGCGCGCTTGTTTCGCGCGTAATACATAACATATATGGGCAAAAACATGCCTATACAAAATCCATTGTAGCTCTTTAAGATGCCCTTTGACCCCTAATTTTATTTTCATATTTAGATAGAGTATGAAATTTGACCCTCAATGAACGCATGACATCATCATAATGGCCTCTGAACTCAAAATTTCTATTTGCTTATTATGACGTCAGCATATTTTTAGAAAATTGATTGTATCTCTATAAATATTGATCGATTTTCCTCCAAATTTGGATATGTTCTAGCTGAGACAATTTCTTACGAGTAAAGTCGTCACGATTTTTCATTATGACAAAAGCATTATGGCGTATTTTTGCGATTAAAGGAGGCATGTCAATTTTTCACATTTTGCGTGTATTCTCAATGGGACATGACTTTTTCTCAAAACTGGATTCTACATTCCCGTCTTTCGCGATCAATATCATCATGATCATCATTGTTTATATGTCTATATAATTTCTCCCATTCTCAAATCATTCATAAAAAGTGAAGACAGACCACCTCATTCGTCCCCATGACGAATTAAATTTCTAGTTTCAATTTGTTACTGCACGTCATAGAAGTTTTAAAGAGCAGCAATGGCGAACGATTGTCGCTAAAATTCAGAAATATTTATTGTTGCTTAGATTGATTAAATTACCATGAGACATCAAGCTACATAAAACTATGATCGACAAACATGATATTGTTTTGAAAACAGTTTGAAAACATTGGAGCTAGAATGAATAAGAGATAATGTGGTGATGTAAACAAGTGCATTATGTCCATGTTAATTCCCTAGTTCCAAATCATGATTGTATTCTCTATTTATTTCTCCTTTATAATTTATTTCAATTTAAAATAGAAATTCTAATGTTCCTTCTTTTGGCTTGATAATATATTTCAGCAACGAATTGACAGTTTTGGTAGACATATTGGATGTATCGTAGCAATACATTCTTGGCACATGACGTATTGTGTATACGATTATAATGATGAGAAGAAGAAGCATACAAATAGCTATAAGAATAATAACAATAACACATAATTACTATACTAATGATTATAATTACGACATTTACTATAATAATTCGTCGCTGTTTTCACGAAGTGACGGTAGTGAAAAAAAATTGCATTCACTTTGCGTTACGATTTTCCTCACTACCGTCACTTCGTGAAAATAGGGACGAATTAATATAACAATGATAATAATAATGAGTATTATGATACTGCTGCTATTACTACTACAACTACAACTACTACAAAGAGGTAAATGGAGAAGAAGGGGTAGGAAAAGAATCATTTCAGCGATATTAGTGAGTATATTCTCAATGATTGAGGCATACACATACATATTACATATTCCGTGGTAAGGATGAAGTAAGCGAGGGGAAATGAAGGCAATGACAAACGAGAGCGAGAGAGAGAGAGAGACAGAATATGGCCGGGTTCAAATTAAGTTTTCTCTAAATTATTAGACCCAGTACTGAGGATCTTTTAATCTGCCATGTTTTTGTTGTTTGATGGCTTTTGAAGCTACATAGAAATGCCTTTTTTTGTCACCAAATATTGTTCAAATAACATTTTAGAGACGATGAACAACTACTAACGCAAAGTCGTTAGCCATGAGAATGTCAATTTCTATCTCGTTCTGCTAAATAATCCGAACAATAGAATCAACTGTTAAATGAAATTATCATGAGTTCTGAAATTTCAATTTGTTACTGCACATCATAATAGTATTAAAGAGCAGCAATGGCGAACGATTGTCGCTAAAATTCAGAAATTGTTGCTTAGATTGATTAAATTACCATGAGACATCAAGATACATAGAACTATGATAGACAAACATGATATTGTTTTGAAAACATTCTGAAAACATTGGAGCTAGAATGAATAAGAGATAATGTGGTCATGTAAACAAGTGCATTATGTCCATGTTATTCCCCTAGTTCCAAATCATGATTGTATTCTCTATTTATTTCTCCTATATAATTTATTTCAATTTAAAATAGAAATTCTAATGTTCCTTCTTTTGGCTTGATAATATTTCAGCAACGAATTGACAGTTTTGGTAGACATCTTGGATGTATCGTAGCAATAAATTCTTGGCACATGACGGATTGTGTATACGATAATAATGATAAGAAGAAGAAGCATACAAATAACTATAAGAATAATAACAATAACACATAATTACTATAATAATGATTATAATTACGATATTTACTATGATAATCAATATAACAATGATAATAATAATGATTATTATGATACTGCTGCTATTACTAGTACTACGGCTCGGTGTAAAAATGTCAGAGGAAAAATTGTCAGAGGTAAAAACGTCAGAGGTAAAATGTCAGAGGTAAAAATGTCAGAGGTAAAAATGTCAGAGAAAAAATGTCAGAGGTAAAAATGTCAGAGGTAAAAATGTCAGAGGTAAAAATGTCAGAGGTAAAAATGTCAGAGGAAAAAATGTCAGAGGTAAAAATGTCAGAGGAAAAAATGTCAGAGGTAAAAATGTCAGAGGTAAAAATGTCAGAGGTAAAAATGTCAGAGGTATAAATGTTAGAGGTATACAATAAAAACAAAAGCATGTGACAAGCTTGTTATAATTACACCCGGGTTATATATTTAATTAGGCTTATCGAAAAAGAACAGCGAGGGATATTCTGCAGTCGTTATTTCACCGCTGCTTTATTTTCCACTTTCCCAGTTTAAATTTATTTACCTTTCGGCCCAAAATTGTGACTTTTTGCCCGATTATTGCCGAAGGAAGACGGGGGGGGGGAGGGAGGAGGGTATTCTTCTTCTGGGGCACGGTGACCCGGCTGCTCTCCCCTTCCTCTTATATATATGCTTTGCTTTATATATCCTTCCGAACAGTGGTCAATGCCTAGGCAGAGCAGGCAGACTAATGGGACATATGGTTTCTACTCCGAGTTTCGCGCCTTGCAAGCAGTCATCAGGCAACTGATAGCATTCTTAAAAGTACATGATTATCCTACAACCTTGGTACAAATACCCCTAAAATAAGACTTAACTAATAAAAATACAATTTGAATTACTCATGAGTATTCTTATTGCATTGTATTCAGGTATTGTAGTCTTATTTTTCATTTCATTTCATTTATTTTCATATTTCTCATAAACATACATTTATTTCAAATGAAGTACAAAATTGTTTTTATTTTAATAACAAATAATAATAACAAAGATAAGTGGTCAATATGAATTTGTGATTTAACTAAGAGAAATATGATGGGACCTACATGAAAGCAAGCTTGTAAGGCTGGAGGCCCCAGTAAAGTAATTGTGGTAATAAATGGAGGACGGATATACATGTATTGTATAGCTCTTATTTTGAGCGTATTTGTACCAAGGTTGTAGAGGAATCATGTACTTTGACGAATGCTTTCAATTGTCTGATGATCGCTTGCAAGGCATGAAACTCGGAGTAGCAACCATGCATGTCCCATTAGTCTGCCTTATTCAATATTTATTTACCGGTATATTATGCTTTTGTATAAGCAAATGGTACTGGTACACTGAGCAAACTTCTGGGGGGGAAAGATTTCTAAAATCGAGAAGTTTGGCCATGTTTTATAGGCTGACTTGTCGCTCCATGGTGTAATCATTAAATAAAAAGAAAAGTCAGTACAGCCCACAAAATAGGATCAGATATCTATGAACCCCCCCCCCCCACTTCTCCTTCACTTTTGAAGATTGTTGGACATTTCAACTGCGTGGCAATGACTACTATTATATGTAATTTCCAATAAATGCATATTTCCGACAATTCCACTTTCTTGTGGGCTTGGTATTTTGATACTCTGAAAGTAGGGTCCATGCTAAAACAAAGCAGAAAGCCATGTTATCAGTGCTAACCGCACCATCACATTCCCGAAGTGCGCACGTTGCAATAAAATATTGTCGATTACTATTGCGGTATAAAATAGCCTGGGAAAAATCAATAAGCAGCTTTGTTACTCCGATACAAAGCAGAAAGCCGCCCACGTTACATCAATAAAGAGAAGGTTGAGTTCTGGGGAAAAGTGAACAATAATATGTGAGCGTTTGTTATCATTCTTATTATGCAAGTGTGGAAGAACATCAAAGAAAAAAGTTATTCCTTGAAAATCTATTTCAAATGACTTCATATCCCAAATATGACAAGTAACAGCTTTAAAATGAGGCCCGATTTGTATGCCATATGTTTGTGTAGTCCCATATCAATATCTTTCTGTGTACAGTGCTTGTTACTTTACCAAGACTGGGCCAAAGATTTTATCATTTTGATGACTCCAAAACCTTGCACTACACACCAATACTTACATGTTTATGCTAGATGATCAACCTTTTCTGATTGCTTCCACACCGTTTCTTTCACAATGCAACTTCGCAAGACCAGAGCTCAACTTTATCTTTAAATGCCAACCGCACCATCACATTTTAGAGAAGTGCGCGCTTCTTTGCAGAGGTTCGGTTTAAATGACATCGTTATTTATAATTGTCGGAGAGTTTAAAATGGGGATGAGCTTCTGAATCGAGACAGTCTTTTACTTTTTGGAGCGGGTTTTTAGTTTTCGGAGCGACTTTTTACTTTTCGGAGCGACTTCTTGATTTTCTTATTCTTACTCCACTTCCTTTGCCGCCATGAGGTGCTAAAACTTTAGCAGAGTTCGGGGCGCCCAGCCCTTATTATGTAACTTTTCGTGATTCCTCGGGATTATGTAACTATTTTGTACTAAATGCATTACTCACTTTAACACTTGACTTTTGTCGAGAATTTTCATTTCTTCGTTTGGACTTTGTTCGTCTCTGGAACGTTACACGGGCTATGTTGCAGGCTGCCACCGGCCAAACCGGTCCGTTTCACAAACATTAACACATCAACCAAATCAAAATATCAACAAATGTTAGACATTCATTATATGCAAGCCTGATCACAACAAAATAAATTTCAAAATCTATTTTCCACATTGTATTATCCTCAGGACATGTACGAAATACTTTGCTAATTTTTTTGCTTGTACCTCTGACATTTTTACGACTGACATTTTTTCCTCTGACATTTTTACGACTGACATTTTTACCTCTGACATTTTTACCTCTGACATTTTTACCTGAAGTAAATGAAGAAAAAGTGGTAGGAGAAAAATCATTTCAGCGATATTAGTGAGTATATTCTCAATGATTGAGGCATACACGTGCATAAACATTATATATTCCGTGGTAAGAATAAAGTAAGCGAGGAAAATGAAGGCAATGACAAACGAGAGCGAGAGAGAGAGAGAGACAGAATATGGCCGGGTTCAAATTAAGTTTTCTTTAAATCAGACCCAGTACTGAGGATCTTTTCATGTGCCATGTTTTTGTTATTTGATGGCCTTTGAAGCTACATAGAAATGCCGTCTTTTGTCACCAAATATTGTTCAAATAGCATTGTAGAGACGATGAACAACAGCGAACGCAAAGTCGTTAGCCATGACAATGTCAATTTCTATCTCGTTCTGCTAAATGATCCGAACAATAGAATCAACCAAGTAGATGTTAAACGAATTTTTTCATGAGTTCTGAAATTTCAATTTGTTACTGCATGTCATAACAGTATTAAAGAGCAGCAATGGCGAACGATTGTCGATAAAATTCAGAAATTGTTGCTTATATTGATTAAATTACCATGAGACATCAAGCTACATAGAACTATGATCGACAAACATGATATTGTTTTGAAAACAGTCTGAAAACATTGGAGCTAGAATGAATAAGAGATAATGTGGTCATGTAAACAAGTGCATTATGTCCATGTTAATCCCCTAGTTCCAATATCATGATTGTATTCTCTATTTATTTCTCCTATATAATTTATTTCAATTTAAAATAGAAATTCTAATGTTCCTTCTTTTGGCTTGATAATATTTCATGAATGAATTGACAGTTTTGGTAGACATCTTGGATGTATCGTAGCAATAAATTCTTGGCACATGACGTATTGTGTATACGATAATAATGATAAGAAGAAGAAGCATACAAATAACTATAAGAATAATAACAATAACACATAATTACTATAATAATGATTATAATTACGATATTTACCATGATAATCAATATAACAATGATAATAATAATGATTATTATGATACTGCTGCTATTACTACTACTACTACAACTACTAAGAAGAAGTAAATGAAGAAAAAGTGGTAGGAGAAAAATCATTTCAGCGATATTAGTGAGTATATTCTCAATGATTGAGGCATACACGTGCATAAACATTACATATTCCGTGGTAAGAATAAAGTAAGCGAGGAAAATGAAGGCAATGACAAACGAGAGCGAGAGAGAGAGAGAGAGACAGAATATGGCCGGGTTCAAATTAAGTTTTCTTTAAATCAGACCCAGTACTGAGGATCTTTTCATGTGCCATGTTTTTGTTATTTGATGGCCTTTGAAGCTACATAGAAATGCCGTCTTTTGTCACCAAATATTGTTCAAATAGCATTGTAGAGACGATGAACAACAGCGAACGCAAAGTCGTTAGCCATGACAATGTCAATTTCTATCTCGTTCTGCTAAATGATCCGAACAATAGAATCAACCAAGTAGAATCAACTGTTAAACGAATTTATCATGAGTTCTGAAATTTCAATTTGTTACTGCACGTCATAATAGTATTAAAGAGCAGCAATGGCGAACGATTGTCGCTAAAATTCAGAAATTGTTGCTTAGATTGATTAAATTACCATGAGACATCAAGCTACATAGAACTATGATCGACAAACATGATATTGTTTTGAAAACAGTTTGAAAACATTGGAGCTAGAATGAATAAGAGATAATGTGGTCATGTAAACAAGTGCATTATGTCCATGTTAATCCCCTAGTTCTAACATCATGATTGTATTCTCTATTTATTTCTCCTATATAATTTATTTCAATTTAAAATAGAAATTCTAATGTTCCTTCTTTTGGCTTGATAATATTTCAGCAACGAATTGACAGTTTTGGTAGACATCTTGGATGTATCGTAGCAATAAATTCTTGGCACATGAAGTATTGTGTATACGATAATAATGATAAGAAGAAGAAGCATACAAATAACTATAAGAATAATAACAATAACACATAATTACTATAATAATGAATATAATTACGATATTTACTATAATTATAAATATAACAATGATTATTATGATACTGTTGCTATTACTACTCCAACTACTACTACTAGGAAGTAGAAGATGAAGAAGAAGGGGAAGGAGGAGAATCGTTTTTAGCGAAAATAGTGGTTATTTTCTTTTTATATGATTGAGGCATACACTCAAATTTAAATCATAATCAAACAGGCATCTGAAGTTTTTAGATGCTTACTATTTGCTTCATGTTGTTGAAAATCGCCCCCGGCTGGATCGCACCCTGCTTCCCTGCATCAACGAACAAACTTTGAGAAAAGTTTTTTGTCTCCCTTTAATTAAAAGTCGTTTTACAAACTTTTGACCATCGAATAATACACGCATTCATTCAGCTAAACTTGACACGAGGTTATTTTTGGCTAATTTTATATCGTGTATTTTGTAGAAAGATACAAACCCTCGTGTAATTTAAATAACGTTGGAAATTTGGAATTGAATTGGGGCCTTGAGCAAAGAATACACGTTAAGATGACCAAAAGTGCGAGGTAGTTTTCACTGCCCGTGGGATCATACAATATGTCATCTAAATCGTTTGCCTGTAGGTCTGGAGTATCGAAGGTCGATAAATTTAAGATCAGACCTTCGAAGGGTCATTTTATCTAATTTTCATCTGACAAATTTGAGGCATAAAAAAAAAAATCAAAAGCAGTTGGAGAAAAGACATCTCCAAGTCTCCAGCAGTAAGACAATTAATGACAAGCACAATTGAAGACCAATCTAAGACGCGTTTATAGTGACGGCAGACTTCTGTGGGACGTTTAAAATTTTAATGAAGTTTGATTTGGACTCGTCGTCTTTGACCACAAATTTCGTCATGATCCCGTCATCAAAATGGAAAATAAATGTCACAAGTAATTTAAAAAATAACCTCAGCAACAACATAATACATTTTTTTGAGAAATTCGAATAAAGATGAACGATTTATGATCCAACGTGCATTGTCAGTAATTACTTAATCAATTAAAATATATTAACATTAAAAGTTGAACGAGCAATATGATGATGTCGGAAAATCCGATAAGCCAAAAAGATGTATGGAATAATATATACGACTCATACTTAATCCATTTATTAAAAGAAATTGGATTATCTGGGCACTTATAGAAGTTATGACCAATTAAACATAGGCATGTTTTTGTTTTAAATTGCAAATGTGTGCGCGCGCGTGATGTTATCTTTGACGCCCACTTATTCCATCATTATGTGTCAAAATTGTCTGAAATTTACAGGGATTGTTGAGGGAAGTAGCAGGAATCAAAAAAATGCAAAATAAAAAGGAATTTCTCCGTTCCACGTACCTTATGCGCGCAAATACGCGCGCACCGACCCGCACGCGCAGACATTTTTGAAACGCTTAAAATTGTCTGAAACGTATAGAAAATTACTTGGTTTGGGGGTTTAAGCACTTTAAATTCTTATTTCTTTTTGACGCGCGCGTACGCGCACGTTTAAAAGGGAAGGCGCATGTGCGTGGGCTAAATTTCTGACGCATGACCTGAGCATGATTTATGCCAAATTTGAATTGAAATTGATATTGCATGGCTGAGGTACGACTATTAATGACATTTCACATAATGACGTCATGATGACGTCACGATGAACTGGCGTCGCTAAAAAATCAGGCAGTTCTAAGTTGGACTAAGATCTATCTTCAAGCCAAGTTTCATGACAATGGCTTGATCCATTATTGAGATATCCTGCGAACAAGTTTATGGAAGAATATGATGAATTCTTCCATACAGACACAAAATAAATACTAGACTTTAATTCGTCACTTAGACGAATTAGGTGATACGTATGATAATGGTCTACATAACGAATAATGCATTACACGATATATTATTTTGGAAAATGCTTCTCCCATTCATATGCTTCTCCAATTATGATCTATTCATATGTCAAGATTAAATTGTGTCTCCTTGATCATCATGGATCTAGGGAAGATAGATTGAAACAATATATGACCTTTGACCCTGTGCAGTAACCAGTTACACATTTGACTCTAATTTACATCATGAAGAACACCTTTTGACGATTTTTATCTTATTCAAAGAAATGAAAATGTAATTGATAAATGATTATCATCATTATGATAATGATTATCATGATGATCATGATCATGATCATGAGCGCGATCATGACATCTTATTGAAAAAATGAGGGTTGATTTAGATAGCATATAGTCTCAGCTACAACATACTCAAAAATCAACAAAATCCAAGCCGAAATAACGGCGATATTGCTCGCAAAAGACAGGAATGTAGACTCCAGATTTTAGAAAAAGTCATCTCCCATAGGGATTACACGCAAAAAGTAACGGATTAAGTGAAAATAGGGTAATAATAAAGTAAAAAGGGTTATTTATGACATTATTTGCGAATCTACGTGTTTAAATAATCAAAGGAGATGGTACAGTGAAGGTCAAAAGGAAACAAAAGTGAAAAAAAAAAGTGTTGGAGACACCCGGACTCGAACCAGGGATCTCGAGGTTGGAAGTCAAGTGCGTTACCGATATACCAAAACATCTCCCATAGCGATTACACGTAAACGGGAAATGGAATTCAGAAATCCTACTTTGCAAGTGAAATATGAGCATAATCCCGGCATCTAATCGAAAAATAAAAGGCACATTTTTGATAGCTCATTGTCTCAGCTACAACATATCCAAAGCTCAGCGAAAAAAAAGCTAAAACAACGGAGATTTTGCTCACGAAAGACAGGAGTGTAGAATCCAGTTCTGAGAAAAAGTCATGTCCCATAGAGAATACACGCAAAATGCGAAAAATTGACATGCCTCCTTTAATCGCAAAAATACACCATGATACTTTTGTCAAACTGGAAAATTTTGTATACTACATTTGTAGAAAATTGTCTCAGCTAGAACATATCAAAATTAAAACGAAAATTGATCCATATTTACAGAGATACAATCAATTTTCCAAAAATATCCTGACGTCATAATATGCAAATTAAATTTTGAGTTCGGAGGCCATTATGATGACGTCATGAGTTAATTGAGGGTCAAATGAGACATGAAATCATATCTCCGACTCATAATCTATCCAAATATGAAAAAATATTGGGAGTTTCTATCTATTCTAAAGAGTTACAATGAATTTTATATAGGCATGTTTTTGCCCATGTATTGTGGATAAAGATAACGCAAATCCGCGCGTGCTGTCAACTTTGACGGACGCTCATTGCGTTAATAAAAGGTGAACAAATTATCAAAATGCTTGGAAAAATGTACCGAATATGATGACAGAAAACAATCGGCGATTCTATGTTGCAAAATGCCAGTACGCGCGAAAACGCGCGCGCATGCGCGTGTGCGTAATTTTTTTATCAAATGCTCCATATGGCCTGAAACGTATGCAAAAAAAATTTGGGATGATTTAGAGCATTTTTAATTTTTGCGCGCGCGTAAACGCGCGGACGAGCGCGCACGCGCGCATTTGCGCACTTTTATTGACCTCAACTTGACCGGACGGATATTGATCTTAATCATGATAAATATGAATGAAAAATTATTATTCGTTATAAAGATATGATCATTAGTTGATTTTCACAAAATGGCGCCTGGATGACGTCACGATGACTTTGAGTCTTTGAAAAGTCACGCAGTTCTAAGTTAGACTAAGATCTATCATCATTGAAAGATTCATAACAATGGCTTCGTTTAGTCTTGAGATATCCTGCGAACAAATTCGAGGAAGAATAATAATAAATAAATAAATAAATAATAATAAAAATCTTGACGAAATCAAAAGGTGATACGTCTACGTACGTATCACCTAATAAATAAATAATAATAAAAATCTTGACGAAATCAAAAGGTGATACGTATATTTCATACGTATCACCTAATAACAATCTTGACGAAATCAAAAGGTGATACGTTGACTTCGTTACGTATCACCTAATGATTCCTTCAAAATTTGCAATTTCAACTTTCGATCGAAAATTTTAACATGATCCCAACATCTGATTAAAAAACAAAGTCACCCTTTTTTGTAGCCCATGGTCTCAGCTATAACATACCCCAATTTGGGAGAAAACAGAGCACACATAAGATAGAGAGTGCTCATAGATGAATGCCATGTAGATTCATGATGTGAACGAAATTCACCTTCCATAGACATAACACGCAAATGACGAAAATTCTGACATGTGGCCTTTAACTGAATTTTGTACTATGATGACCTCATTAAAATGAAACTTAGTGAAAAGTGATCTTGTAGAGAATTGCCTTATCTACAACATATCGACATTTCAAAGAGAATCGATGAATATTGAGAGAAATACACTACATTTTCCATAAATACAATGACGTCATAATATGCAATTTTGTATTTTTGACTTCCAAGGCCATTATGATGACGTAAAGATGTACTTAATGGCCAAATGAGATATGAAATCATACCTCCGACTCATACTCTATCTAAATATGAAAAAAAAAATGGCAATCCCTATTCATCCCAATGGACTTTTCATAGGCATGTTTTTGCCCATATATGCAATGTATTACAAAAATCGCGCGTACGGACGGTTATCTTGAACGGACGCTCATTCCGTTTTTAATAGTGATAAAGAGATAAACTTGGTATCAAATTGTTCGGAAAAATATGAGGAATATCCTGTCAAAAGTTTTTGCGGAGAAATTTTTTTTCGTTCGGCCGTGACGAACGAAAACGTGCAAAAATGCGTGTTTTGCGCGATTTTTTATGAATGCTTATAATGGCCTGAAACGTATGCAAAAAAAATTTAAGACGATTTTGAGCAATTTAAAATTTTACGCGCGCATTTTTGCGCGCGCCTACACGTACGCGCATTTTTCCGCGCATTTATTGACCTCAAATTGACCCGACGGATATTGATCTTAATCTTGATAAATATGAATGTAAAATTACTTTCCGTTATGAAGATATGATCATAAGTTGATTTTTACAAAATGGCGCCTGGATGACGTCACGATGACTTTGAGTCTTTGAAAAGTCACGCAGTTCTAAGTTAGACTAAGATCTATCATCATTGAAATATTCATAACAATGGCTTCATTCAGTCTTGAGATATCCTGCGAACAAATTCGAGGAAGAATAATAATAAATAAATAACAATCTTGACGAAATCAAAAGGTGATACGTTGACTTCGTTACGTATCACCTAATAACAATCTTGACGAAATCAAAAGGTGATACGTTGACTTCGTTACGTATCACCTAATGATTCCTTCAAAATTTGCAATTTCAACTTTCGATCGAAAATTTTAACATGATCCCAACATCTGATTAAAAAACAAAGTCACCCTTTTTTGTAGCCCATGGTCTCAGCTATAACATACCCCAATTTGGGAGAAAACAGAGCACACATAAGATAGATAGTGCTCATAGATGAATGCCATGTAGATTCATGATGTGAACGAAATTCACCTTCCATAGACATAACACGCAAATGACGAAAATTCTGACATGTGGCCTTTAATTGAATTTTGTACTATGATGACCTCATTAAAATGAAACTTAGTGAAAAGTGATCTTGTAGAGAATTGCCTTATCTACAACATATCGACATTTCAAAGAGAATCGATGAATATTGAGAGAAATACACTCCATTTTCCATAAATACAATGACGTCATAATATGCAATTTTGTATTTTTGACTTCCAAGGCCATTATGATGACGTTAAGATGTACTTAATGGCCAAATGAGATATGAAATCATACCTCCGACTCATACTCTATCTAAATATGACAAAAAAATTGGTAATCCCTATTCATCCCAATGGACTTTTCATAGGCATGTTTTTGCCCATATATGCAATGTATTACAAAAATCGCGCGTACGGACGGTTATCTTGAACAGACGCTCATTCCGTTTTTAATAGTGATAAAGAGATAAACTTGGTATCAAATTGTTCGGAAAATTATGAGGAATATCGTGTCAAAAGTTTTTGCGGAGGAATTATTTTTCGTTCGGCCGTGACGAACGAAAACGCGCAAAAATGCGTGTTTTGCGCGATTTTTTATGAATGCTTATAATGGCCTGAAACGTATGCAAAAAAAATTTAAGACGATTTTGAGCAATTTAAAATTTTACGCGCGCATTTTTGCGCGCGCCTACGCGTACGCGCATTTTTGCGCGCATTTATTGAACTCAAATTAACCCGACGGATATTGATCTTAATCTTGATAAATATGAATGTAAAATTACTTTCCGTTATGAAGATATGATCATAAGTTGATTTTTACAAAATGGCGCCTGGATGACGTCACGATGACTTTGAGTCTTTGAAAAGTCACGCAGTTCTAAGTTAGACTAAGATCTATCATCATTGAAAGATTCATAACAATGGCTTCATTCAGTCTTGAGATATCCTGCGAACAAATTCGAGGAAGAATAATAATAAATAAATAACAATCTTGACGAAATCAAAAGGTGATACGTTGACTTCGTTACGTATCACCTAATGATTCCTTCAAAATTTGCAATTTCAACTTTCGATCGAAAATTTTAACATGATCCCAACATCTGATTAAAAAACAAAGTCACCCTTTTTTGTAGCCCATGGTCTCAGCTATAACATACCCCAATTTGGGAGAAAACAGAGCACACATAAGATAGATAGTGCTCATAGATGAATGCCATGTAGATTCATGATGTGAACGAAATTCACCTTCCATAGACATAACACGCAAATGACGAAAATTCTGACATGTGGCCTTTAATTGAATTTTGTACTATGATGACCTCATTAAAATGAAACTTAGTGAAAAGTGATCTTGTAGAGAATTGCCTTATCTACAACATATCGACATTTCAAAGAGAATCGATGAATATTGAGAGAAATACACTCCATTTTCCATAAATACAATGACGTCATAATATGCAATTTTGTATTTTTGACTTCCAAGGCCATTATGATGACGTTAAGATGTACTTAATGGCCAAATGAGATATGAAATCATACCTCCGACTCATACTCTATCTAAATATGACAAAAAAATTGGTAATCCCTATTCATCCCAATGGACTTTTCATAGGCATGTTTTTGCCCATATATGCAATGTATTACAAAAATCGCGCGTACGGACGGTTATCTTGAACAGACGCTCATTCCGTTTTTAATAGTGATAAAGAGATAAACTTGGTATCAAATTGTTCGGAAAATTATGAGGAATATCGTGTCAAAAGTTTTTGCGGAGGAATTATTTTTCGTTCGGCCGTGACGAACGAAAACGCGCAAAAATGCGTGTTTTGCGCGATTTTTTATGAATGCTTATAATGGCCTGAAACGTATGCAAAAAAAATTTAAGACGATTTTGAGCAATTTAAAATTTTACGCGCGCATTTTTGCGCGCGCCTACGCGTACGCGCATTTTTGCGCGCATTTATTGAACTCAAATTAACCCGACGGATATTGATCTTAATCTTGATAAATATGAATGTAAAATTACTTTCCGTTATGAAGATATGATCATAAGTTGATTTTTACAAAATGGCGCCTGGATGACGTCACGATGACTTTGAGTCTTTGAAAAGTCACGCAGTTCTAAGTTAGACTAAGATCTATCATCATTGAAAGATTCATAACAATGGCTTCATTCAGTCTTGAGATATCCTGCGAACAAATTCGAGGAAGAATAATAATAAATAAATAACAATCTTGACGAAATCAAAAGGTGATACGTTGACTTCGTTACGTATCACCTAATGATTCCTTCAAAATTTGCAATTTCAACTTTCGATCGAAAATTTTAACATGATCCCAACATCTGATTAAAAAACAAAGTCACCCTTTTTTGTAGCCCATGGTCTCAGCTATAACATACCCCAATTTGGGAGAAAACAGAGCACACATAAGATAGATAGTGCTCATAGATGAATGCCATGTAGATTCATGATGTGAACGAAATTCACCTTCCATAGACATAACACGCAAATGACGAAAATTCTGACATGTGGCCTTTAATTGAATTTTGTACTATGATGACCTCATTAAAATGAAACTTAGTGAAAAGTGATCTTGTAGAGAATTGCCTTATCTACAACATATCGACATTTCAAAGAGAATCGATGAATATTGAGAGAAATACACTCCATTTTCCATAAATACAATGACGTCATAATATGCAATTTTGTATTTTTGACTTCCAAGGCCATTATGATGACGTTAAGATGTACTTAATGGCCAAATGAGATATGAAATCATACCTCCGACTCATACTCTATCTAAATATGACAAAAAAATTGGTAATCCCTATTCATCCCAATGGACTTTTCATAGGCATGTTTTTGCCCATATATGCAATGTATTACAAAAATCGCGCGTACGGACGGTTATCTTGAACAGACGCTCATTCCGTTTTTAATAGTGATAAAGAGATAAACTTGGTATCAAATTGTTCGGAAAATTATGAGGAATATCGTGTCAAAAGTTTTTGCGGAGGAATTATTTTTCGTTCGGCCGTGACGAACGAAAACGCGCAAAAATGCGTGTTTTGCGCGATTTTTTATGAATGCTTATAATGGCCTGAAACGTATGCAAAAAAAATTTAAGACGATTTTGAGCAATTTAAAATTTTACGCGCGCATTTTTGCGCGCGCCTACGCGTACGCGCATTTTTGCGCGCATTTATTGAACTCAAATTAACCCGACGGATATTGATCTTAATCTTGATAAATATGAATGTAAAATTACTTTCCGTTATGAAGATATGATCATAAGTTGATTTTTACAAAATGGCGCCTGGATGACGTCACGATGACTTTGAGTCTTTGAAAAGTCACGCAGTTCTAAGTTAGACTAAGATCTATCATCATTGAAAGATTCATAACAATGGCTTCATTCAGTCTTGAGATATCCTGCGAACAAATTCGAGGAAGAATAATAATAAATAAATAACAATCTTGACGAAATCAAAAGGTGATACGTTGACTTCGTTACGTATCACCTAATGATTCCTTCAAAATTTGCAATTTCAACTTTCGATCGAAAATTTTAACATGATCCCAACATCTGATTAAAAAACAAAGTCACCCTTTTTTGTAGCCCATGGTCTCAGCTATAACATACCCCAATTTGGGAGAAAACAGAGCACACATAAGATAGATAGTGCTCATAGATGAATGCCATGTAGATTCATGATGTGAACGAAATTCACCTTCCATAGACATAACACGCAAATGACGAAAATTCTGACATGTGGCCTTTAATTGAATTTTGTACTATGATGACCTCATTAAAATGAAACTTAGTGAAAAGTGATCTTGTAGAGAATTGCCTTATCTACAACATATCGACATTTCAAAGAGAATCGATGAATATTGAGAGAAATACACTCCATTTTCCATAAATACAATGACGTCATAATATGCAATTTTGTATTTTTGACTTCCAAGGCCATTATGATGACGTTAAGATGTACTTAATGGCCAAATGAGATATGAAATCATACCTCCGACTCATACTCTATCTAAATATGACAAAAAAATTGGTAATCCCTATTCATCCCAATGGACTTTTCATAGGCATGTTTTTGCCCATATATGCAATGTATTACAAAAATCGCGCGTACGGACGGTTATCTTGAACAGACGCTCATTCCGTTTTTAATAGTGATAAAGAGATAAACTTGGTATCAAATTGTTCGGAAAATTATGAGGAATATCGTGTCAAAAGTTTTTGCGGAGGAATTATTTTTCGTTCGGCCGTGACGAACGAAAACGCGCAAAAATGCGTGTTTTGCGCGATTTTTTATGAATGCTTATAATGGCCTGAAACGTATGCAAAAAAAATTTAAGACGATTTTGAGCAATTTAAAATTTTACGCGCGCATTTTTGCGCGCGCCTACGCGTACGCGCATTTTTGCGCGCATTTATTGAACTCAAATTAACCCGACGGATATTGATCTTAATCTTGATAAATATGAATGTAAAATTACTTTCCGTTATGAAGATATGATCATAAGTTGATTTTTACAAAATGGCGCCTGGATGACGTCACGATGACTTTGAGTCTTTGAAAAGTCACGCAGTTCTAAGTTAGACTAAGATCTATCATCATTGAAAGATTCATAACAATGGCTTCATTCAGTCTTGAGATATCCTGCGAACAAATTCGAGGAAGAATAATAATAAATAAATAACAATCTTGACGAAATCAAAAGGTGATACGTTGACTTCGTTACGTATCACCTAATGATTCCTTCAAAATTTGCAATTTCAACTTTCGATCGAAAATTTTAACATGATCCCAACATCTGATTAAAAAACAAAGTCACCCTTTTTTGTAGCCCATGGTCTCAGCTATAACATACCCCAATTTGGGAGAAAACAGAGCACACATAAGATAGATAGTGCTCATAGATGAATGCCATGTAGATTCATGATGTGAACGAAATTCACCTTCCATAGACATAACACGCAAATGACGAAAATTCTGACATGTGGCCTTTAATTGAATTTTGTACTATGATGACCTCATTAAAATGAAACTTAGTGAAAAGTGATCTTGTAGAGAATTGCCTTATCTACAACATATCGACATTTCAAAGAGAATCGATGAATATTGAGAGAAATACACTACATTTTCCATAAATACAATGACGTCATAATATGCAATTTTGTATTTTTGACTTCCAAGGCCATTATGATGACGTTAAGATGTACTTAATGGCCAAATGAGATATGAAATCATACCTCCGACTCATACTCTATCTAAATATGACAAAAAAATTGGTAATCCCTATTCATCCCAATGGACTTTTCATAGGCATGTTTTTGCCCATATATGCAATGTATTACAAAAATCGCGCGTACGGACGGTTATCTTGAACAGACGCTCATTCCGTTTTTAATAGTGATAAAGAGATAAACTTGGTATCAAATTGTTCGGAAAATTATGAGGAATATCCTGTCAAAAGTTTTTGCGGAGGAATTATTTTTCGTTCGGCCGTGACGAACGAAAACGCGCAAAAATGCGTGTTTTGCGCGATTTTTTATGAATGCTTATAATGGCCTGAAACGTATGCAAAAAAAATTTAAGACGATTTTGAGCAATTTAAAATTTTACGCGCGCATTTTTGCGCGCGCCTACGCGTACGCGCATTTTTGCGCGCATTTATTGAACTCAAATTAACCCGACGGATATTGATCTTAATCTTGATAAATATGAATGTAAAATTACTTTCCGTTATGAAGATATGATCATAAGTTGATTTTTACAAAATGGCGCCTGGATGACGTCACGATGACTTTGAGTCTTTGAAAAGTCACGCAGTTCTAAGTTAGACTAAGATCTATCATCATTGAAAGATTCATAACAATGGCTTCATTCAGTCTTGAGATATCCTGCGAACAAATTCGAGGAAGAATAATAATAAATAATAATAATAAATAAATAACAATCTTGACGAAATCAAAAGGTGATACGTTGACTTCGTTACGTATCACCTAATGATTCCTTCAAAATTTGCAATTTCAACTTTCGATCGAAAATTTTAACATGATCCCAACATCTGATTAAAAAACAAAGTCACCCTTTTTTGTAGCCCATGGTCTCAGCTATAACATACCCCAATTTGGGAGAAAACAGAGCACACATAAGATAGATAGTGCTCATAGATGAATGCCATGTAGATTCATGATGTGAACGAAATTCACCTTCCATAGACATAACACGCAAATGACGAAAATTCTGACATGTGGCCTTTAATTGAATTTTGTACTATGATGACCTCATTAAAATGAAACTTAGTGAAAAGTGATCTTGTAGAGAATTGCCTTATCTACAACATATCGACATTTCAAAGAGAATCGATGAATATTGAGAGAAATACACTACATTTTCCATAAATACAATGACGTCATAATATGCAATTTTGTATTTTTGACTTCCAAGGCCATTATGATGACGTTAAGATGTACTTAATGGCCAAATGAGATATGAAATCATACCTCCGACTCATACTCTATCTAAATATGACAAAAAAATTGGTAATCCCTATTCATCCCAATGGACTTTTCATAGGCATGTTTTTGCCCATATATGCAATGTATTACAAAAATCGCGCGTACGGACGGTTATCTTGAACAGACGCTCATTCCGTTTTTAATAGTGATAAAGAGATAAACTTGGTATCAAATTGTTCGGAAAATTATGAGGAATATCCTGTCAAAAGTTTTTGCGGAGGAATTATTTTTCGTTCGGCCGTGACGAACGAAAACGCGCAAAAATGCGTGTTTTGCGCGATTTTTTATGAATGCTTATAATGGCCTGAAACGTATGCAAAAAAAATTTAAGACGATTTTGAGCAATTTAAAATTTTACGCGCGCATTTTTGCGCGCGCCTACGCGTACGCGCATTTTTGCGCGCATTTATTGAACTCAAATTAACCCGACGGATATTGATCTTAATCTTGATAAATATGAATGTAAAATTACTTTCCGTTATGAAGATATGATCATAAGTTGATTTTTACAAAATGGCGCCTGGATGACGTCACGATGACTTTGAGTCTTTGAAAAGTCACGCAGTTCTAAGTTAGACTAAGATCTATCATCATTGAAAGATTCATAACAATGGCTTCATTCAGTCTTGAGATATCCTGCGAACAAATTCGAGGAAGAATAATAATAAATAATAATAATAATAATAAATAAATAACAATCTTGACGAAATCAAAAGGTGATACGTTGACTTCGTTACGTATCACCTAATAATAATAAATAAATAACAATCTTGACGAAATCAAAAGGTGATACGTTGACTTCGTTACGTATCACCTAATGATTCCTTCAAAATTTGCAATTTCAACTTTCGATCGAAAATTTTAACATGATCCCAACATCTGATTAAAAAACAAAGTCACCCTTTTTTGTAGCCCATGGTCTCAGCTATAACATACCCCAATTTGGGAGAAAACAGAGCACACATAAGATAGATAGTGCTCATAGATGAATGCCATGTAGATTCATGATGTGAACGAAATTCACCTTCCATAGACATAACACGCAAATGACGAAAATTCTGACATGTGGCCTTTAATTGAATTTTGTACTATGATGACCTCATTAAAATGAAACTTAGTGAAAAGTGATCTTGTAGAGAATTGCCTTATCTACAACATATCGACATTTCAAAGAGAATCGATGAATATTGAGAGAAATACACTACATTTTCCATAAATACAATGACGTCATAATATGCAATTTTGTATTTTTGACTTCCAAGGCCATTATGATGACGTTAAGATGTACTTAATGGCCAAATGAGATATGAAATCATACCTCCGACTCATACTCTATCTAAATATGACAAAAAAATTGGTAATCCCTATTCATCCCAATGGACTTTTCATAGGCATGTTTTTGCCCATATATGCAATGTATTACAAAAATCGCGCGTACGGACGGTTATCTTGAACAGACGCTCATTCCGTTTTTAATAGTGATAAAGAGATAAACTTGGTATCAAATTGTTCGGAAAATTATGAGGAATATCCTGTCAAAAGTTTTTGCGGAGGAATTATTTTTCGTTCGGCCGTGACGAACGAAAACGCGCAAAAATGCGTGTTTTGCGCGATTTTTTATGAATGCTTATAATGGCCTGAAACGTATGCAAAAAAAATTTAAGACGATTTTGAGCAATTTAAAATTTTACGCGCGCATTTTTGCGCGCGCCTACGCGTACGCGCATTTTTGCGCGCATTTATTGAACTCAAATTAACCCGACGGATATTGATCTTAATCTTGATAAATATGAATGTAAAATTACTTTCCGTTATGAAGATATGATCATAAGTTGATTTTTACAAAATGGCGCCTGGATGACGTCACGATGACTTTGAGTCTTTGAAAAGTCACGCAGTTCTAAGTTAGACTAAGATCTATCATCATTGAAAGATTCATAACAATGGCTTCATTCAGTCTTGAGATATCCTGCGAACAAATTCGAGGAAGAATAATAATAAATAATAATAATAAATAAATAACAATCTTGACGAAATCAAAAGGTGATACGTTGACTTCGTTACGTATCACCTAATGATTCCTTCAAAATTTGCAATTTCAACTTTCGATCGAAAATTTTAACATGATCCCAACATCTGATTAAAAAACAAAGTCACCCTTTTTTGTAGCCCATGGTCTCAGCTATAACATACCCCAATTTGGGAGAAAACAGAGCACACATAAGATAGATAGTGCTCATAGATGAATGCCATGTAGATTCATGATGTGAACGAAATTCACCTTCCATAGACATAACACGCAAATGACGAAAATTCTGACATGTGGCCTTTAATTGAATTTTGTACTATGATGACCTCATTAAAATGAAACTTAGTGAAAAGTGATCTTGTAGAGAATTGCCTTATCTACAACATATCGACATTTCAAAGAGAATCGATGAATATTGAGAGAAATACACTACATTTTCCATAAATACAATGACGTCATAATATGCAATTTTGTATTTTTGACTTCCAAGGCCATTATGATGACGTTAAGATGTACTTAATGGCCAAATGAGATATGAAATCATACCTCCGACTCATACTCTATCTAAATATGACAAAAAAATTGGTAATCCCTATTCATCCCAATGGACTTTTCATAGGCATGTTTTTGCCCATATATGCAATGTATTACAAAAATCGCGCGTACGGACGGTTATCTTGAACAGACGCTCATTCCGTTTTTAATAGTGATAAAGAGATAAACTTGGTATCAAATTGTTCGGAAAATTATGAGGAATATCCTGTCAAAAGTTTTTGCGGAGGAATTATTTTTCGTTCGGCCGTGACGAACGAAAACGCGCAAAAATGCGTGTTTTGCGCGATTTTTTATGAATGCTTATAATGGCCTGAAACGTATGCAAAAAAATTTAAGACGATTTTGAGCAATTTAAAATTTTACGCGCGCATTTTTGCGCGCGCCTACGCGTACGCGCATTTTTGCGCGCATTTATTGAACTCAAATTAACCCGACGGATATTGATCTTAATCTTGATAAATATGAATGTAAAATTACTTTCCGTTATGAAGATATGATCATAAGTTGATTTTTACAAAATGGCGCCTGGATGACGTCACGATGACTTTGAGTCTTTGAAAAGTCACGCAGTTCTAAGTTAGACTAAGATCTATCATCATTGAAAGATTCATAACAATGGCTTCATTCAGTCTTGAGATATCCTGCGAACAAATTCGAGGAAGAATAATAATAAATAATAATAATAAATAAATAACAATCTTGACGAAATCAAAAGGTGATACGTTGACTTCGTTACGTATCACCTAATGATTCCTTCAAAATTTGCAATTTCAACTTTCGATCGAAAATTTTAACATGATCCCAACATCTGATTAAAAAACAAAGTCACCCTTTTTTGTAGCCCATGGTCTCAGCTATAACATACCCCAATTTGGGAGAAAACAGAGCACACATAAGATAGATAGTGCTCATAGATGAATGCCATGTAGATTCATGATGTGAACGAAATTCACCTTCCATAGACATAACACGCAAATGACGAAAATTCTGACATGTGGCCTTTAATTGAATTTTGTACTATGATGACCTCATTAAAATGAAACTTAGTGAAAAGTGATCTTGTAGAGAATTGCCTTATCTACAACATATCGACATTTCAAAGAGAATCGATGAATATTGAGAGAAATACACTACATTTTCCATAAATACAATGACGTCATAATATGCAATTTTGTATTTTTGACTTCCAAGGCCATTATGATGACGTTAAGATGTACTTAATGGCCAAATGAGATATGAAATCATACCTCCGACTCATACTCTATCTAAATATGACAAAAAAATTGGTAATCCCTATTCATCCCAATGGACTTTTCATAGGCATGTTTTTGCCCATATATGCAATGTATTACAAAAATCGCGCGTACGGACGGTTATCTTGAACAGACGCTCATTCCGTTTTTAATAGTGATAAAGAGATAAACTTGGTATCAAATTGTTCGGAAAATTATGAGGAATATCCTGTCAAAAGTTTTTGCGGAGGAATTATTTTTCGTTCGGCCGTGACGAACGAAAACGCGCAAAAATGCGTGTTTTGCGCGATTTTTTATGAATGCTTATAATGGCCTGAAACGTATGCAAAAAAAATTTAAGACGATTTTGAGCAATTTAAAATTTTACGCGCGCATTTTTGCGCGCGCCTACGCGTACGCGCATTTTTGCGCGCATTTATTGAACTCAAATTAACCCGACGGATATTGATCTTAATCTTGATAAATATGAATGTAAAATTACTTTCCGTTATGAAGATATGATCATAAGTTGATTTTTACAAAATGGCGCCTGGATGACGTCACGATGACTTTGAGTCTTTGAAAAGTCACGCAGTTCTAAGTTAGACTAAGATCTATCATCATTGAAAGATTCATAACAATGGCTTCATTCAGTCTTGAGATATCCTGCGAACAAATTCGAGGAAGAATAATAATAAATAATAATAATAAATAAATAACAATCTTGACGAAATCAAAAGGTGATACGTTGACTTCGTTACGTATCACCTAATGATTCCTTCAAAATTTGCAATTTCAACTTTCGATCGAAAATTTTAACATGATCCCAACATCTGATTAAAAAACAAAGTCACCCTTTTTTGTAGCCCATGGTCTCAGCTATAACATACCCCAATTTGGGAGAAAACAGAGCACACATAAGATAGATAGTGCTCATAGATGAATGCCATGTAGATTCATGATGTGAACGAAATTCACCTTCCATAGACATAACACGCAAATGACGAAAATTCTGACATGTGGCCTTTAATTGAATTTTGTACTATGATGACCTCATTAAAATGAAACTTAGTGAAAAGTGATCTTGTAGAGAATTGCCTTATCTACAACATATCGACATTTCAAAGAGAATCGATGAATATTGAGAGAAATACACTACATTTTCCATAAATACAATGACGTCATAATATGCAATTTTGTATTTTTGACTTCCAAGGCCATTATGATGACGTTAAGATGTACTTAATGGCCAAATGAGATATGAAATCATACCTCCGACTCATACTCTATCTAAATATGACAAAAAAATTGGTAATCCCTATTCATCCCAATGGACTTTTCATAGGCATGTTTTTGCCCATATATGCAATGTATTACAAAAATCGCGCGTACGGACGGTTATCTTGAACAGACGCTCATTCCGTTTTTAATAGTGATAAAGAGATAAACTTGGTATCAAATTGTTCGGAAAATTATGAGGAATATCCTGTCAAAAGTTTTTGCGGAGGAATTATTTTTCGTTCGGCCGTGACGAACGAAAACGCGCAAAAATGCGTGTTTTGCGCGATTTTTTATGAATGCTTATAATGGCCTGAAACGTATGCAAAAAAAATTTAAGACGATTTTGAGCAATTTAAAATTTTACGCGCGCATTTTTGCGCGCGCCTACGCGTACGCGCATTTTTGCGCGCATTTATTGAACTCAAATTAACCCGACGGATATTGATCTTAATCTTGATAAATATGAATGTAAAATTACTTTCCGTTATGAAGATATGATCATAAGTTGATTTTTACAAAATGGCGCCTGGATGACGTCACGATGACTTTGAGTCTTTGAAAAGTCACGCAGTTCTAAGTTAGACTAAGATCTATCATCATTGAAAGATTCATAACAATGGCTTCATTCAGTCTTGAGATATCCTGCGAACAAATTCGAGGAAGAATAATAATAAATAATAATAATAAATAAATAACAATCTTGACGAAATCAAAAGGTGATACGTTGACTTCGTTACGTATCACCTAATGATTCCTTCAAAATTTGCAATTTCAACTTTCGATCGAAAATTTTAACATGATCCCAACATCTGATTAAAAAACAAAGTCACCCTTTTTTGTAGCCCATGGTCTCAGCTATAACATACCCCAATTTGGGAGAAAACAGAGCACACATAAGATAGATAGTGCTCATAGATGAATGCCATGTAGATTCATGATGTGAACGAAATTCACCTTCCATAGACATAACACGCAAATGACGAAAATTCTGACATGTGGCCTTTAATTGAATTTTGTACTATGATGACCTCATTAAAATGAAACTTAGTGAAAAGTGATCTTGTAGAGAATTGCCTTATCTACAACATATCGACATTTCAAAGAGAATCGATGAATATTGAGAGAAATACACTACATTTTCCATAAATACAATGACGTCATAATATGCAATTTTGTATTTTTGACTTCCAAGGCCATTATGATGACGTTAAGATGTACTTAATGGCCAAATGAGATATGAAATCATACCTCCGACTCATACTCTATCTAAATATGACAAAAAAATTGGTAATCCCTATTCATCCCAATGGACTTTTCATAGGCATGTTTTTGCCCATATATGCAATGTATTACAAAAATCGCGCGTACGGACGGTTATCTTGAACAGACGCTCATTCCGTTTTTAATAGTGATAAAGAGATAAACTTGGTATCAAATTGTTCGGAAAATTATGAGGAATATCCTGTCAAAAGTTTTTGCGGAGGAATTATTTTTCGTTCGGCCGTGACGAACGAAAACGCGCAAAAATGCGTGTTTTGCGCGATTTTTTATGAATGCTTATAATGGCCTGAAACGTATGCAAAAAAAATTTAAGACGATTTTGAGCAATTTAAAATTTTACGCGCGCATTTTTGCGCGCGCCTACGCGTACGCGCATTTTTGCGCGCATTTATTGAACTCAAATTAACCCGACGGATATTGATCTTAATCTTGATAAATATGAATGTAAAATTACTTTCCGTTATGAAGATATGATCATAAGTTGATTTTTACAAAATGGCGCCTGGATGACGTCACGATGACTTTGAGTCTTTGAAAAGTCACGCAGTTCTAAGTTAGACTAAGATCTATCATCATTGAAAGATTCATAACAATGGCTTCATTCAGTCTTGAGATATCCTGCGAACAAATTCGAGGAAGAATAATAATAAATAATAATAATAAATAAATAACAATCTTGACGAAATCAAAAGGTGATACGTTGACTTCGTTACGTATCACCTAATGATTCCTTCAAAATTTGCAATTTCAACTTTCGATCGAAAATTTTAACATGATCCCAACATCTGATTAAAAAACAAAGTCACCCTTTTTGTAGCCCATGGTCTCAGCTATAACATACCCCAATTTGGGAGAAAACAGAGCACACATAAGATAGATAGTGCTCATAGATGAATGCCATGTAGATTCATGATGTGAACGAAATTCACCTTCCATAGACATAACACGCAAATGACGAAAATTCTGACATGTGGCCTTTAATTGAATTTTGTACTATGATGACCTCATTAAAATGAAACTTAGTGAAAAGTGATCTTGTAGAGAATTGCCTTATCTACAACATATCGACATTTCAAAGAGAATCGATGAATATTGAGAGAAATACACTCCATTTTCCATAAATACAATGACGTCATAATATGCAATTTTGTATTTTTGACTTCCAAGGCCATTATGATGACGTTAAGATGTACTTAATGGCCAAATGAGATATGAAATCATACCTCCGACTCATACTCTATCTAAATATGACAAAAAAATTGGTAATCCCTATTCATCCCAATGGACTTTTCATAGGCATGTTTTTGCCCATATATGCAATGTATTACAAAAATCGCGCGTACGGACGGTTATCTTGAACAGACGCTCATTCCGTTTTTAATAGTGATAAAGAGATAAACTTGGTATCAAATTGTTCGGAAAATTATGAGGAATATCGTGTCAAAAGTTTTTGCGGAGGAATTATTTTTCGTTCGGCCGTGACGAACGAAAACGCGCAAAAATGCGTGTTTTGCGCGATTTTTTATGAATGCTTATAATGGCCTGAAACGTATGCAAAAAAAATTTAAGACGATTTAGAGCATTTTAAATTTTACGCGCGCATTTTTGCGCGCGCCTACGCGTACGCGCATTTTTGCGCGCATTTATTGAACTCAAATTAACCCGACGGATATTGATCTTAATCTTGATAAATATGAATGTAAAATTACTTTCCGTTATGAAGATATGATCATAAGTTGATTTTTACAAAATGGCGCCTGGATGACGTCACGATGACTTTGAGTCTTTGAAAAGTCACGCAGTTCTAAGTTAGACTAAGATCTATCATCATTGAAAGATTCATAACAATGGCTTCATTCAGTCTTGAGATATCCTGCGAACAAATTCGAGGAAGAATAATAATAAATAACTAGACTTTAATTCGTCACTTAGACGAATTAGGTGATACGTATGATAATGGTTTACATAACGAATAATGCATTACACGATATATTATTTTGTAAAATGCTTCTCCCATTCATATGCTTCTCCCATTATGATCTATTCATATGTCAAGATTAAATTGTGTCTCCTTGATCATGATGGATCTAGGGAAGATAGATTGAAACAATATATGACCTTTGACCCTGTGCAGTAACCAGTTACACATTTGACTCTAATTTACATCATGAAGAACACCTTTTGACGATTTTATCTTATTCAAAGAAATGAAAATGTAATTGATAAATGATTAGCATCATTATGATAATGATGACTGTGATGATCATGATCATGATCATGAGCGCGATCATGACATCTTATTGAAAAAATGAGGGTCGATTTAGATAGCATATAATCTCAGCTACAACATACTCAAAAATCAACAAAATCCAAGCCGAAATAACGGCGATATTGCTCGCAAAAGAAAGGAATGTAGACTCCAGATTTGAGAAAAAGTCATTTCCCATAGGGATTACACGCAAAAAGTAATGGATTAAGTGAAAATAGGGTAATAATAAAGTAAAAAGGGTTATTTATGACATTATTTGCGAATCTACGTGTTTAAATAATCAAAGGAGATGGTACAGTGAAGGTCAAAAGGAAAAAAAGTGAAGAAAAAAAGTGTTGGAGACACCCGGACTCGAACCAGGGATCTCGAGGTTGGAAGTCAAGTGCGTTACCGATATACCAAAACATCTCCCATAGCGATTACACGTAAACAGGAAATGGAATTCAGAAATCCTACTTTGCAAGTGAAATATGAGCATGATCCCGGCATCTAATCGAAAAATAAAGGGCACACTTATGATAGCTCATTGTCTCAGCTACAACATATCCGAAGCTCAGCGAAAACGAAGCTAAAACGAAGGAGATTTTGCTCGCGAAAGACAGGAGTGTAGAATCCAGTTTTGAGAAAAAGTCATGTCCCATAGAGAATACACGCAAAATGCGAAAAATTGACATGCCTCCTTTAATCGCAAAAATACACCATGATACTTTTGTCAAAAATAAAAATTGTGAACATTACATTTGTAGAAAATTGTCTCAGCTAGAACATATCAAAATTTAAAAGAAAATTGATCCATATTAACAGAGATACAATCAATTTTCCAAAAATATGCTGACGTCATAATATGCAAATTAAAATTTTAAGTTTGGAGGCTATTATGATGACGTCATGAGTTAATTGAGGATCAAATGAGACATGAAATCATATCTCCGACTCATAATCTATCCAATTATGAAAAAATATTAGGAGTTTCTATCTATTCTAAAGAGTTACAATGAATTTTATATAGGCATGTTTTTGCCCATGTATTGTGGATAAAGATAACGCAAATCCGCGCGTGCTGTCAACTTTGACGGACGCTCATTGCGTTAATAAAAGGTGAACAAATTATCAAAATGCTTGGAAAAATGTACCAAATATGATGACAGAAAAAAATCGGCGATTCTATGTTGCAAAATGCCAGTACGCGCGAAAACGCGCGCGCATGCGCGTGTGCGTAATTTTTTTATCAAATGCTCCATATGGCCTGAAACGTATGCAAAAAAAATTTGGGATAATTTAGAGCATTTTTTATTTTGCGCGCGCGTAAACGCGCGGACGAACGCGCACGCGCGCATTTACGCACGTTTATTGACCTGAAATTGACCGGACGGATATTGATCTTAATCATGATAAATATGAATGAAAAATTACTATTCGTTATAAAGATATGATCATTAGTTGATTTTCACAAAATGGCGCCTGGATGACGTCACGATGACTTTGAGTCTTTGAAAATTCACGCAGTTCTAAGTTAGACTAAGATCTATCATCATTGAAAGATTCATAACAATGGCTTCGTTCAGTCTTGAGATATCCTGCGAACAAAATCGAGGAAGAATAATAGGAATAATAATAAAAATCTTGACGAAATCAATAGGTGATACGTAGACTTCGTTACGTATCACCTAAATAACAATCTTGACGAAATCAAAAGGTGATACGTTGACTTCGTTACGTATCACCTAATGATTCCTTCAAAATTTGCAATTTCAACTTTCGATCGAAAATTTTAACATGATCCCAACATCTGATTAAAAAACAAAGTCACCCTTTTTGTAGCCCATGGTCTCAGCTATAACATACCCCAATTTGGGAGAAAACAGAGCACACATAAGATAGATAGTGCTCATAGATGAATGCCATGTAGATTCATGATGTGAACGAAATTCACCTTCCATAGACATAACACGCAAATGACGAAAATTCTGACATGTGGCCTTTAATTGAATTTTGTACTATGATGACCTCATTAAAATGAAACTTAGTGAAAAGTGATCTTGTAGAGAATTGCCTTATCTACAACATATCGACATTTCAAAGAGAATCGATGAATATTGAGAGAAATACACTCCATTTTCCATAAATACAATGACGTCATAATATGCAATTTTGTATTTTTGACTTCCAAGGCCATTATGATGACGTTAAGATGTACTTAATGGCCAAATGAGATATGAAATCATACCTCCGACTCATACTCTATCTAAATATGACAAAAAAATTGGTAATCCCTATTCATCCCAATGGACTTTTCATAGGCATGTTTTTGCCCATATATGCAATGTATTACAAAAATCGCGCGTACGGACGGTTATCTTGAACAGACGCTCATTCCGTTTTAATAGTGATAAAGAGATAAACTTGGTATCAAATTGTTCGGAAAATTATGAGGAATATCGTGTCAAAAGTTTTTGCGGAGGAATTATTTTTCGTTCGGCCGTGACGAACGAAAACGCGCAAAAATGCGTGTTTTGCGCGATTTTTTATGAATGCTTATAATGGCCTGAAACGTATGCAAAAAAAATTTAAGACGATTTTGAGCAATTTAAAATTTTACGCGCGCATTTTTGCGCGCGCCTACGCGTACGCGCATTTTTGCGCGCATTTATTGAACTCAAATTAACCCGACGGATATTGATCTTAATCTTGATAAATATGAATGTAAAATTACTTTCCGTTATGAAGATATGATCATAAGTTGATTTTTACAAAATGGCGCCTGGATGACGTCACGATGACTTTGAGTCTTTGAAAAGTCACGCAGTTCTAAGTTAGACTAAGATCTATCATCATTGAAAGATTCATAACAATGGCTTCATTCAGTCTTGAGATATCCTGCGAACAAATTCGAGGAAGAATAATAATAAATAAATAACAATCTTGACGAAATCAAAAGGTGATACGTTGACTTCGTTACGTATCACCTAATGATTCCTTCAAAATTTGCAATTTCAACTTTCGATCGAAAATTTTAACATGATCCCAACATCTGATTAAAAAACAAAGTCACCCTTTTTGTAGCCCATGGTCTCAGCTATAACATACCCCAATTTGGGAGAGAAAACAGAGCACACATAAGATAGATAGTGCTCATAGATGAATGCCATGTAGATTCATGATGTGAACGAAATTCACCTTCCATAGACATAACACGCAAATGACGAAAATTCTGACATGTGGCCTTTAATTGAATTTTGTACTATGATGACCTCATTAAAATGAAACTTAGTGAAAAGTGATCTTGTAGAGAATTGCCTTATCTACAACATATCGACATTTCAAAGAGAATCGATGAATATTGAGAGAAATACACTCCATTTTCCATAAATACAATGACGTCATAATATGCAATTTTGTATTTTTGACTTCCAAGGCCATTATGATGACGTTAAGATGTACTTAATGGCCAAATGAGATATGAAATCATACCTCCGACTCATACTCTATCTAAATATGACAAAAAAATTGGTAATCCCTATTCATCCCAATGGACTTTTCATAGGCATGTTTTTGCCCATATATGCAATGTATTACAAAAATCGCGCGTACGGACGGTTATCTTGAACAGACGCTCATTCCGTTTTTAATAGTGATAAAGAGATAAACTTGGTATCAAATTGTTCGGAAAATTATGAGGAATATCGTGTCAAAAGTTTTTGCGGAGGAATTATTTTTCGTTCGGCCGTGACGAACGAAAACGCGCAAAAATGCGTGTTTTGCGCGATTTTTTATGAATGCTTATAATGGCCTGAAACGTATGCAAAAAAAATTTAAGACGATTTTGAGCAATTTAAAATTTTACGCGCGCATTTTTGCGCGCGCCTACGCGTACGCGCATTTTTGCGCGCATTTATTGAACTCAAATTAACCCGACGGATATTGATCTTAATCTTGATAAATATGAATGTAAAATTACTTTCCGTTATGAAGATATGATCATAAGTTGATTTTTACAAAATGGCGCCTGGATGACGTCACGATGACTTTGAGTCTTTGAAAAGTCACGCAGTTCTAAGTTAGACTAAGATCTATCATCATTGAAAGATTCATAACAATGGCTTCATTCAGTCTTGAGATATCCTGCGAACAAATTCGAGGAAGAATAATAATAAATAAATAACAATCTTGACGAAATCAAAAGGTGATACGTTGACTTCGTTACGTATCACCTAACTAGACTTTAATTCGTCACTTTGACGAATTAGGTGATACGTATGCTAATGGTTTACATAATAAAGAATGCATTACACGATATCATATTATTTCATGAAATGCTTCATCCTTTAAGATCTATCCATATGTCAAGTTAAATTGTGTCCCCTTGATCATTATGGATCTAGGGAAGATAGATTGAAAAAATATGACCATTGACCCTGCGCAGTAACCAGTTACACCTTTGACTCTAATTTACATCATGAAGATAACATTTTGACGATTTTATCTTATTCAAAGAAATGAAAATGTAATTGATAAATGATTATCATCCAGAAGCGGATCTAGAGGGGGGTTGGGGGGGTTGCAACCCCCCCCCCCAAAAAAAAAAATAAAAAAAATCCGGGGACCATTTTTTTAAATCTTATCTTTTTTTTTAAACTTGTAATTTTATTTTATTCTATTTCTATGTATTTATTTCATTATTATTATTATTATTATTATTATTATTATTATTATTATTATTATTTCTTTTTGGGGGAGGGGGGGGGGGGTTGGGCGAACAAATGTCACAGAGTCCCTTGCCCCCCCCCCCCATCAGCTTTTTTGAGGACACGGGCCACCGCCGAAGTGACAAGCTAGGCCAGCGTTGCCGATTCTCATCCCCAAAATCCCCACATTAAAAAAAAAAAAATTGGGGATTGTTGAAGTCTTTGGGGATGAAAAATAATATTTGGGAATGAAAATAATATTGAGTTTTATGAAAAACGAATTTGGGGATTTTCTGTCAAAATTTGGCAACTTTGGGGATATTTTAAGTGTCGTTTGGGTGGGGATTTTGTGAAGATTTAACCTGGCAACGCACGCTGAGCTGGGCTGCTCATTTCCTGGATTACTTGTTCAAGTTGCTCACTTTTTTATCAGTCTGGTCTGAGTGTAGTGACAAGCAATATGGAAGCAAACAGGGCAAAGAAGTTGCGGCAATCCAGTCTCGCATCTTTTTTTACTGGAAGGTATGTTTGAATCATGCAAAAAAGTTGGCATACAGGGTAAATTACCATACATGGGGGTGTAATACGGACGTGTTCATGCACTGCTTTTTATGGTCTCCATTGTGTTAATAGATGCCAGGAAAACATCACTTACGGGGTTCAAATAAAAACCAAAAAAAAAATCGGCACGCCGCTTCGCGGCTCGTGGACGATGCTCCGCATCGTCATTATTGGTCAATCCCCCCCCCCCCCCTTAGCAAAAAGCTAGATCCGCCCCTGTCATCATTATGATAATGATGATCATGATGATCATGATGAACATCATAATCATGAGCGGGATCCTGACATCTTATTGACAAAATGAGGGGTGATTTAGATAGCACATAGTCTTAGCTACAGCATACTCAAAAATCAACAAAATCCAAGCCGAAATAACGGCGATATTGCTCGCAAAAGACAGGAATGTAGACTCCAGATTTTAGAAAAAGTCATCTCCCATTGGGATTACACGCAAAAAGTAATGGATTAAGTGAAAATAGGGTAATAATAAAGTAAAAAGGGTTATTTATGACATTATTTGCGAATCTACGTGTTTAAATAATCAAAGGAGATGGTACAGTGAAGGTCAAAAGGAAAAAAAGGGGAAAAAAATGTTGGAGACACCCGGACTCGAACCAGGGATCTCGAGGTTGGAAGTCAAGTGCGTTACCGATATACCAAAACATCTCCCATAGCGATAACACGTAAACGGGAAATGGAATTCAGAAATCCTACTTTGCAAGTGAAATATGAGCATGATCCCGGCATCTAATCGAAAAATAAAAGACACACTTTTGATAGCTCATTGTCTCAGCTACAACATATCCAAAGCTCAGCGAAAACAAAGCAAAAACAACGGAGATTTTGCTCGCGAAAGACAGGAGTGTAGAATCCAGTTTTGAGAAAAAGTCATGTCCCATAGAGAATACACGCAAAATGCGAAAAATGACATGCCTCCTTTAATCGCAAAAATACACCATGATACTTTTGTCAAAAATAAAAATTGTGAATACTACATTTGTAGAAAATTGTCTCAGCTAGAACATATCAAAATTAAAAAGAAAATTAATCCATATTTACAGAGATACAATCAATTTTCCAAAAATATGCTGACGTCATAATATGCAAATTGAAATTTTGAGTTTGGAGGCCATTATGATGACGTCATGAGTTAATCGAGGATAAAATGAGACATGAAATCATATCTCCGACTCATAATCTATCCAAATATGAAAAAAATATTAGGAGTTTCTATCTATCCCAAAGAGTTACAATGAATTTTATATAGGCATGTTTTTGCCCATGTATTGTGGATAAAGATAACGCAAATCCGCGCGTGCTGTCAACTTTGACGGACGCTCATTTCGTTAATAAAAGGTGAACAAATTATCAAAATGCTTTGAAAAATGTACCGAATATGATGACAGAAAAAAATTGGCGATTCTATGTTGCAAAATGCCAGTACGCGCGAAAACGCGCGCGCATGCGCGTGTGCGTAATTTGTTTATCAAATGCTTTATATGGCCTTTAACGTATGCAAAAAAAATTTAGGATGATTTAGAGTATTTTTAATTTTTGCGCGCGCGTAAACGCGCGGACGAGCGCGCACGCGCGCATTTACGCACGTTTATTGACCTCAACTTGACCGGACGGATATTGATCTTAATCATGATAAATATGAATGAAAAATTACTATCGTTATAAAGATATGATCATTAGTTGATTTTCACAAAATGGCGCCTGGATGACGTCACGATGACTTTGAGTCTTTGAAAATTCACGCAGTTCTAAGTTAGACTAAGATCTATCATCATTGAAAGATTCATAACAATGGCTTCATTCAGTCTTGAGATATCCTGCGAACAAATTCGAGGAAGAATAATAATAAATAAATAAATAATAAAAATCTTGACGAAATCAAAAGGTGATACGTCTACGTACGTATCACCTAACTAGACTTTAATTCGTCACTTAGACGAATTAGGTGATACGTATGATAATGGTTTACATAACGAATAATGCATTACACGATATGTTATTTTGTAAAATGCTTCTCCCATTATGATCTATCCATATGTCAATTTTAAATTGTGTCGATCCCTTGATCATTATGGATCTAGGGAAGATAGATTGAGACAATATATGACCATTGACTCTGTGCAGTAACCAGTTACACCTTTGACTCTAATTTACATCATGAAGAACGCATTTTGACGATTTTTATCTATTCATAGAAATGAAAATGTAATTGATAAATAAGAGCTTATGCCTGAATAATTAAAAATGAATAGTGTATGACGTCACGATGTCCCGGCGTAAATGAAAAGTCAAAATAAATCTGAGAATACATTAGCGATCATTTTGAGTTGTCGACGTGAGATTCACTAGTTGCTTGAAAATAAAATCTTTAAATATCGGATGGATATATACTGTCACTGTATAAGGAGTGTGGATTAGAGGGATATTGATCCGTCAGTCTTTCTTGAAGGCTTGTCAATTAAAGAAATACAAAGATTTGAATGTATTTCGCTCAAGAAATTACATACAGCATTGCCAGTAAATTTCACGGGATCAATGTTAAAATCTCCCATTATATAAACCTGTTTATGTTCAGTATGTGTTTTGTGTAAAACATTTTCAAAGACAGGGATGAAATCATTGATATTTGATTGGGGTTTCCTATATATGACACCTACAATAATATTATATGTCTCGGCAAATTGCTTCAATAAACAGTGATTCATAGTTGTATGGTGGGTATAATATAAATATATCATTGCGTATTTCATATTCAAAATTGTCAGCGACCAATAGACCAACACCTCCACTCTTTTGTACTTGGCGATTAAATTGTATAAATGAATGACCAGATACATTGAATAATAGTGGCGTACTATCATTAACCCAAGTTTCTATACATAAGTACAGATGAATTGGATAAAGCATTACAATGTATGTTTAAACTACGCGAATTAAAATGTAAAATACTAAAATGATAGTAATGTTATGAATTCAGTCGTAAAATCCTCATCAATATAATATTTACAGTTAAAAAACCTACTGAAATGAAACTCATATTCTTTTTCGGATAAATAGTTTAAATCATTGATATCAGTATAAGTATCTGTAGTATTACTACCAAATATTGAATGAAGTTCGTCATTATTCAAGTCTTGAATAGGAAATGAACAATGAGAACAGAGTGGGTTATTAATGTAGCCGAATGCTCATGTTTCTATAACGCTCATTTTATGTATTTTATTACCAGAGAAAAAAAGATGTCAGTCAGTCACTCAATAGTGTCTGAGAGTAAAGTCTAGAAAGTAAAAGGGTTTCCTTACATAATTTCAATACGAGGACACTGCTAACGTTTAAGTTTCACAAATAGGACATACGTGACATATTCATCATTTCAACATTCAACTGAAAATTGTGACATGATCTCATCATCTGATCAAAAAACTAAAAGCACCGTTTTGATAGCCCATGGTCTCAGCTATAACATACCCACATTTGGGGAGAAAAACAGAGCACACATAAGATAGATAGTGCTCCTAGATGAATGCCATGTAGATTCATGATGTGAACGAAATTCACCTTCCATAGACATAACACGCAAATGACGAAAATTCTGACATGTGGCCTTTAATTGAATTTGTACTATGATGACCTCATAAAATGAAACTTAGTGAAAAGTGATCTTGTAGAGAATGCCTTATCTACAAACATATCGACATTTCAAAGAGAATCGATGAATATTGAGAGAAATACACTACATTTTCCATAAATACAATGACGTCATAATATGCAATTTTGTATTTTTGACTTCCAAGGCCATTATGATGACGTTAAGATGTACTTAATGGCCAAAGAGATATGAAATCATACCTCCGACTCATACTCTACTAAATATGAAAAAAAAATTGGCAATCCCTATTCATCCCAATGGACTTTTTATAGGCATGTTTTGCCCATATATGCAATGTATTACAAAAATCGCGCGTACGGACGGTTATCTTGAACGGACGCTCATTCCGTTTTTAATGGTGATAAAGAGCTAAACATGGTATCAAATTTTCCGGAAAAATATGAGGAATATTCGGTCAAAAGCTTTTGCGGAGAAAATTATTTTTCGTTCGGCCGTGACGAACGAAAACGTGCAAAAATGCGTGTTTTGCGTGATTTTTATGAAAATTTGCTTATAATGGCCTGAAACGTATGCAAAAAAAATTTAAGACGATTTAGAGCATTTTAAATTTTTGCGCGCGCATTAACGCGCGCACGAACGCGTACGCGCGCGTTTACGCACGTTTATGACCTAAAATTGACCCGACGGATATTGATCTAATCATGATAAATATGAATGAAAAATTACTATCCGTTATGAAGATATGATCATAAGTTGATTTTCACAAAATGGCGCCTGGATGACGTCACGATGACTTTGAGTATTTGAAAAGTCACGCAGTTCTAAGTTAGACTAAGATCTATCATCAGTGAAAGATTCATAACAATGGCTTTATTGAGTCTTGAGATATCCTGCGAACAAATTCAGGAAGAAAATATAAATAAATAAAAAATAACTAGACTTTAATTCGTCACTTAGAGAATTAGGTGAGAAGTATGATAATGGTCTACATAACGAATAATGCATTACACGATATATATTATTTGTAAAATGCTTCTCCCATTGATATGCTTCTCCCATTATGATCTATTCATATGTCAAGATTAAATTGTGTCTCCTTGATCATCATGGATCTAGGGAAGATAGATTGAAAACAATATATGACCTTTGAACCTGTGCAGTAACCAGTTACACATTTGACTCTAATTACATCATGAAGAACACCTTTTGACGATTTTTATCTTATCAAAGAAATGAAAATGGAATTGATAAATGATTATCATCATTATGATAATGCTGATCATGATGATCATGATCATGAGCGCGGCATGACATCTTATTTGAAAAATGAGGGTTGATTTAGATAGCATATAGTCTCAGCTACAACATACTAAAAAATCAACAAAATCCAAGTCGAAAAATAACGGCGATATTGCTCGCAAAAGACAGGAATGTAGACTCCAGAGATTTTAGAAAAAGTCATCTCCCATAGGGATTACACGCAAAAAAGTAATGGATTAAGTGAAAATAGGGTAATAATAAAGTAAAAAGGGTATTTATGACATTATTTGCGAATCTACGGTTTAAATAATCAAAGGAGATGGTACAGTGAAGGTCAAAAGGAAAAAAAAAAGTGAAAAAAAAAAGTGTTGGAGACACCCGGACTCGAACCAGGGATCTCGAGGTGGAAGTCAAGTGCGTTACCTATATACAAAACATCCCCATAGCGATTACACGTAAACGGGAAATGGGAATTCAGAAATCCTACTTTGCAAGTGAAATATGAGCATGATTTCCGACATCTAATCGAAAAATAAGGGAACACTTTGATAGCTCATTGTCTCAGCTACAACATATCCAAAGCTCAGCGAAAAACAACGCTAAAAACAACGGAGATTTGCTCGCGAAAGACAGGAGTGTAGAATCCAGTTTGAGGAAAAAGTCATGTCCCGTAGAAAATACACGCAAAATGCGAAAAATTGACATGCCTCCTTAATCGCAAAAATACACCATGATATTTTGTCAAAAATAAAAATTATGAATATACATTTGTAGAAAATTGTCTCAGCTAGAACATATCAAAATTAAAAAGAAAATAGATCAATATTTAAAGAGATACAATCAATTTCCAAAAATATGCTGGACGTCATAATATGCAAATTGAAATTTTGAGGTTGGAGGCCATTATGATGACGTCATGAGTTAATTGAGGATAAAATGAGATATGAAATCATATTTTCCGACTCATCATCTATCCAAATATGAAAAAATATTAGGAGTTTCTATCTATTCTAAAGAGTTACAATGAATTTTATATAGGCATGTTTTTGCCCATGTATCGTAGATAAAGATAACGCAAATCACGCGTGCTGTCACAACTTTGACGGACGCTCATTGCGTTAATAAAAGGTGAACAAATTATCAAATGCTTGGAAAAATGTACCAAATATGATGTCAGAAAAAAATCGGCGATTCTATGTTGCAAAATGCCAGTACGCGCGAAACGCGC